>NC_041383.1:152524739-152532145 GCF_002162155.2 Triticum dicoccoides | reverse complement strand
CGGCGCGAGGCAGCGGTGAAGGGCGCTGCTGCGGGAGGCGAACGGCGCGGCTGTGGGGAGGAGGAGGAGGTCGGGGGGGGGGGCGGTGATGGGGTCATGTACCTAGGGTAGGGTCACAGACCTGATCTAAGTACCCTGCCCAAGGACACCCTTAGAAGAGGTCACCTTCCAGTCGACCAACGAGGGACTCACTCGACTGACTTGAAGGACTCGACCATGAAGACTCAATCGACCACAAGAAGGTCAAGAGGCACTCTGCACTGCAACGGCCTGTAATTAAGTAGACTTTATGATAGTAAAGACACTTTATGTGGGGCGTTACCAGTAACGCCCCAGACTTAACTCACCTTAAACCCTCTCCTACGTGGGCTGGCTGGGGTCCTGGCGCACTCTATATAAGCCACCCCCCTCCACAGGTAGAGGGGTTCGGCATCTTGTAACTGATATACATATAATCCACTCGACCGCCTCCGGGCTCCGAGACGTAGGGCTTTTACTTCCTCCGAGAAGGGCCTGAACTCGTACATCTCTTGTGTTTACAACCTCTCCATAGCTAGGACCTTGCCTCTCCATACCTACCCCCCCACTCTACTGTCAGGCTTAGAACCACGACAGTTGGCGCCCACCATGGGGCCGGTGTTTTAGCGATTTTATGGAGAAGTTGCGATTCTTCCGAGTACTTTCATCATGGTGGCTGATGGAGTTTTGGTCGAGGGCCGAGAGATCCGTCTCAGTGCTCTCACCTTCGTCGCCGACGACTCCGCCTGGCTCCAGGAGGCTCCACTCGACGTCGATGCGCTCCCCGTCCGCGGTGCGACGCATTTTCGCGCATGTGTCCGCGGCGTTCTGCTGCGGCAACCGTCGACCCCGTATCGGTTGACTCCCCCATCGGCCACCCTCCCGGTCTCCCGCCAGCGCAAGCGCTCGGGCCGGTCGAGGCTTCAGCGGTGGGTGAGGCACGCGGTGGCTCGCCAGACGGCCACCACCCAAGTTGCGGCAATCGAGCCCGACGAATCTCTTTACGGCCTGTTCGATCTGTCGACTGGCTCCGTAGAGACTGCATCCGAGTGCGATAGCAGTGATCCAGCGGCGGAAATCCTGATGGTCGACGGGCCCCGCAGTCCCCCTGGCTTCGCCCGTGATGGTGGGGCAGGCGACGGAGGCGACCCCGCACGAGACCACGAAGAGTACCAGCCCGAGCCACTCGACTCTCTGCAAAGAGAGGAACTTCGCCGCAGGAACGTGGATGCCCTGCGTACTCCCATCGCAGGAGAAACCCCCGAGGCTCGCGCCTTGGAGGAGGCACGTTTGGCCAACTTGGCCGAACGCACTCGCCTGGAGAATCTTCAGCGAGCACTCGACGAGCGCACGGCAACGAGTTCCCGACACCAGTCGACGTCAACTCTTCCCGCCGAATCAGGTATATCGAACCCCAATCCAGAATTTAGCAGCTGCGACCCGTATTGCAGAGTCCATCCAGCCCTCTCAGTCGGAAGCTGGCAGAGGCTTGATGCAGATCAGGGATCTGCTCTGGGCAGCAGGAGACCAGAATTCAGCCGTGTCGTAGTCGCGCAACAGAATTCACAGTCGATCCGTCGCTGCGAATACGGTTCAGTCGGCTCACAGTCCCAGATCGCCTCCGAGAATCGGCGAGACCAATATGGTGATCGACTCGACCGAGATGATAGGCGTCGAGTGCCCAATTCCCCTCCGAGGGGTGGGTCTTACGCTCCTCGGCAGCAAGATGATAGGCGTCAGTTCAGTACGGGGCGAAGAGTTCCAGTCGACCCCAGAGAACCAGGCTTTGACGCGCGATCCATTATCGTGCAAGGTTTGGTCGACCGGAACAGAGCCCATCGAGGCGGACTCGACAGAGATGCGCCCACAAGCAGTCGAGTGCATGTTTCTGGTCCTGAATGTTTCAGCAGAGCAATCAGAGCCGCAGTTATCCCTCCCAATTTCAGGTTGGCAACAGGAGTCAGCAAGTTCACTGGTGAGTCTAAGCCTGAAACTTGGCTTGAGGACTACCGAGTGGCGGTTCAGATTGGTGGTGGGAACGACGAGGTGGCCATGAAGCATTTGCCCCAAATGCTGGAAGGTTCTGCCAGGGCATGGTTGACTCAATTACCTCCTAGCAACATTTACACTTGGGAAGATCTGTCCCGAGTGTTCATCAGAACGTTTGAAGGAACTTGCAAACGACCGGCTGGACTGACGGAGTTGCAAGTCTGCGTGCAAAAGACCAATGAGACTCTCAGAGAGTATATTCAGAGATGGATCACTTTTCACCATACTGTGGAGAATGTGTCTGATCATCAGGCAGTCTGCGCCTTTAAAGATGGCGTCAAGAACAGAGAGTTGAGCTTGAAGTTTGGTCGAACCGGTGACATGACCTTGAGTCGGATGATGGAGATTGCTACCAAGTACGCCAACGGCGAAGAAGAAGACCGACTCCGAAGCGGCAAGCACAAGCCGAGCCAGTCGGAAAAGGGAAACACCAGTCGGAAACAGAAGCGGAAGGCTGAACCAGCAGCTCCTGGAGAGGCTCTGGCCGTGACTCAGGGAAAGTTTAAAGGGAAACCAAAAGGATCCTGGAACCCTAAGAAGGTGAAGGATAAAGAAGGGAATGACATGATGGATATGCCGTGTCACATCCACACGAAGAAAGACGAAGAGGGGAATATCATCTACCCGAAGCATACCACTCGCCAATGTCGACTCCTGATCCAGCAGTTTCAGGGAAAACAGTCTAAGGACAAGGAGAAGGAGTCGGACAAGGCCGAAGACAAGGAGGACAGTGAGGAAGGATATCCGCATATCAACTCCACTCTGATGATCTTTGCAGATGTGGAAAGCAAGAGTCGATTGAAAGTCATTAACCGAGAAGTGAACATGGTTGCCCCAGCAAAAGCAAATTATCTGAAATGGTCCCAAATACCCATCACATTCGACCAATCTGATCACCCGACTCATATTGCCACCCCTGGGAGGCAAGCTTTGGTGGTCGATCCAGTTGTCGAAGGCACTCGACTGACAAAAGTGCTGATGGACGGTGGAAGCGGGCTAAATTTGTTGTATGCAGACACACTGAAAGGAATGGGCATTCCGATGTCCCGATTGAGCACCAGTAACATGAGCTTTCATGGAGTTATACCAGGGAAGAAAGCCGAGTCACTCGGCCAAATAGCTCTGGACGTGGTGTTTGGTGATTCGAAACATTTTTGCAAAGAAAAGTTGACGTTTGAGGTCGTGGATTTTCAGAGTGCATATCATGCCATTTTGGGGAGACCAGCTTACGCACGGTTCATGGCTCGACCATGTTACGTGTACCTCAAATTGAAGATGCCCGGCCCCAAAGGAGTGATCACTGTCACCGATGATCGGAAAAAGGCAGAAGAGTGCTTTCAGAAGGGCTCAAAGATTGCCGATTCCCAGGTGACAGCGGTCGAATTCGAAGAATACAAGCAAAATGCAGATCCGAGTGATTTGCTGCGATCCAAGAAACCCGCCACAGAGTCTGCATTTCAGTCGTCCGGTGCGACGAAGCCTGTTCACATTCACCCGACCCACATCTCCACAACACTCGACCCGAAATAGGAAGAAGCGCTCATCCAGTTCCTCCGTGAGAACTGGGACATTTTTGCATGGAAGCCCGCTGAAATGCCAGGTGTTCCCAGGGGACTGGCTGAGCATCGCCTAAGAGTCGACTCATCTGCAAAACCGGTCCAAGAGCATCTTCGGCGGTCCGCCGTCCAGAAGAGAAAAGCCATTGGTGAGGAAGTGGCTCGACTGTTGGCGGCAGGATTTATCCGAGAGATATACCACTCCGAGTGGCTCGCTAATGTCGTCATGGTTCCTAAGAAGGACAAATCGCTCCGAATGTGCATTGATTTCAAGCACATCAACCGGGCCTGCCCGAAAGATCATTTTCCCTCTCCCTCGCATAGATCAAATTGTTGACTCGACCGCGGGATGCGAGAGACTGTCTTTTCTAGACGCCTACTCCGGGTACCACCAGATCCGTCTGTACGGACCCGACGAGATAAAAACAGCTTTCATCACTCCATTCGGGTGCTTCTGCTATATCACCATGCCATTCGGCCTCAAGAATGCCGGAGCCACATTTATGCGAATGATTCAGAAGTGTCTACTCACTCAAATCAGTCGGAATGTGGAAGCATATATGGATGATATCGTTGTCAAGTCACGAAAAGGTTCCGACCTGCTCGCTGATCTCGCTGAAACATTTGCCAACCTCAGAAGGTATGATATCAAGCTCAACCCATCAAAGTGCACATTCGGAGTTCCTGGTGGCAAGTTACTCGGTTTTCTCGTTTCCGAGCGAGGGATCGACGCTAATCCAGAAAAGATCGGCACTATTCTCCGAATGAAACGCCCTGGGCGAGTGCACGATGTCCAGAAGCTTACTGGATGCTTGGCCGCATTAAGTCGATTCATCTCACGACTCGGTGAAAAGGCATTGCCTCTTTACCGACTGATGAAGAAGGCAGACAAGTTCGAGTGGACTCCAGAAGCTGATGCAGCGTTTGCCGAGCTAAAAGCTCTGCTCTCCACCCAGCCGGTGCTTGCTGCTCCAATCAGCAAAGAGCCTCTGTTGCTCTATATCGCAGCCACAGGACAAGTCGTCAGTACTGTGCTTATGGTCGAGCGGGAAGAAGAAGGAAAAGCTCTCAAAGTTTAGCGCCCAGTGTATTATTTGTCTGAAGTCTTGACTCCATCCAAGCAGAGATATCCTCATTATCAGAAGCTTGTGTATGGAATATACATGACCACAAAGAAGGTTGCTCATTATTTCTCTGATCATTCCATCACAGTCGTCAGCGACGCTCCACTATCAGAGATTTTGCACAACAGAGATGCAACTGGTCGAGTGGCCAAATGGGCAATTGAACTTCTTCCCCTTGATATCAAGTTTGAGGCAAAGAAAGCTATTAAGTCCCAGGCAATAGCAGATTTCCTCGCCGAGTGGATTGAACAGCAGCAGCCGACTGAAGTTCACTCGGAGCATTGGACCATGTTCTTTGCTGGCTCTAAGATATTGAATGGTTCCGGTGCTGGGGTCGTCCTGGTTTCCCCCAGAGGAGATAAACTCAGATATGTGCTCCAGATTCACTTTGATTCCTCCAACAATGAGGCAGAATATGAGGCCCTCTTATATGGGTTGCGCATGGCCATTTCACTCGGCGTTCGTCGCCTGATGGTCTATGGCGACTCGGATTTAGTGGTCAACCAAGTGATGAAGGAGTGGGACGTGAGAAGCCCAGCCATGACTGGATACTGCAGTGCAGTGAGGAAGCTGGAAAAGAAGTTCGAGGGGTTGGAGCTCCATCATATACCCCGACTGAAAAATCAAGCAGCTGATGATCTAGCAAAGATAGGATCCAAGAGAGAAGCCATTCCGAGTGGTGTGTTCTTGGAGCATATACACACTCCGTCAGTCAAAGAAGATCCTTTCACCGAAGAAGCTCCACAACCCAAGAGTGCCACAGATCCGACTGAGGTTGAAGTCCCAGCAGTGGTCGACTTGGTCATGGAGATCTTGGTGGTCATTCCCGATTGGACGGTTCCATATATCGCGTATATCCTGAGAAAAGAGCTCCCGGAGGATGAGGAAGAGGCTCGACAGATCGTCCGCCGATCTAAGGCCTTTACCGTAATCAAAGGACAATTATACAGAGAAAGCGCGACTGGAGTCGGTCAGAAGTGCATAACGCCGGAAGAAGGTCGAATCATCCTTAATGATATTCACTCGGGGACTTGTGGTCATCACGCGTCCTCTCGGACCATCGTGGCCAAAGCATACCGAGCCGGATTTTACTGGCCAAAGGCGAATGAGATGGCAAGGGAGATAGTGGATAAGTGCGAGGGGTGTCAGTTTTACTCGAATATGTCGCACAAGCCTGCATCAGCCCTGAAGACCATTCCACTCGTCTGGCCTTTCGCAGTATGGGGGTTGGACATGGTCGGTCCTTTGAGAACAGGGCGAAGTGGCTTCACGCATGTACTGGTGGCAGTCGACAAGTTCACCAAGTGGATTGAGGCTAAACCAATCAAGAACCTTGACGCCAGTACTGCTGTTAGCTTCATCAGGGAACTAATATTCAGATATGGAGTCCCGCACAGCATCATTACGGATAATGGGTCGAACTTTGACTCGGAGGAATTCAGAGATTTCTGTAACTCTCAAGGCACACGGATCGACTACGCTTCAGTCGCCCATCCGCAGTCGAATGGACAAGCAGAGCGAGCCAATGGCCTGATTCTCAAGGGATTGAAACCCCGACTGATGCGTGATCTCAAGCATGCAGCTGGAGCTTGGGTCGACGAACTTCCCTCAGTGCTTTGGGGACTACGGACCACACCTAATCGGTCGACCGGAAGAACTCCATTCTTCTTGGTCTACGGAGCTGAAGCAGTCTTGCCGAGTGATCTTCTCCACAATGCTCCTCGAGTCGAAATCTACAACGAAGCAGAAGCTGAACAAGCGCGGCAAGACGCAGTCGACCTTTTAGAGGAAGAAAGGGAGATGGCTCTGATCCGGTCGACCATCTACCAACAAGATTTGCGTCGTTTCCACGCCAGAAATGTGAGAGGTCGAGCCTTCCAGGAAGGAGATTTGGTTCTCCGAGTGGATCAGCACAAACCACACAAGCTTGCTCCTTCTTGGGAAGGTCCCTTCATCGTCACCAAGGTTCTCCACAATGGGGCGTACCGTCTTTACAACGTCGAGCATAATATCGACGAGCCCCGAGCTTGGAACGCGGAACTACTCCGCCCATTTTACACTTAAGTTTTATCACTCGGATGAGTTGCAGTAAAGTACTTCTGTAGTTCATGGACCTCAAAATAATAGTGTCATTTCATTTTGTCTAATAAAATTTCCCCTCAGTGGGTGACTTAGCCGCGAATCCGTTCCGCCTAAGTTTGTAAAAAATCCAACCGAGTGGTGAGCCAGACTCCCACTCGAAGGCTTAGCTGCGAATCCGTTTCGCCTAAGTAATCAAAAATCCTACCGAGTGAAGAGCAAACCTCTCACTCGGGGGCTTAGCTGCAGTCCAAGTACTCGCCTAAGTAAACAAAAATCCTACCGAGTGAAGAGCAAACCTCTCACTCGGGGGCTTAGCTGCAGCCCAGTGCTAGCCTAAGTTATCGAAATCCTTCCGAGTGAAGAGCAAACCTCTCACTCGGGGGCTTAGCTGCAGTCCAAGTACTCGCCTAAGTAAACAAAAATCCTACCGAGTGAAGAGCAAACCTCTCACTCGGGGGCTTAGCTGCAGCCCAGTGCTAGCCTAAGTTATCGAAGTCCTTCCGAGTGAAGAGCAAACCTCTCACTCGGGGGCTTAGCTGCAGTCCAAGTACTCGCCTAAGTAATCAAAAATCCTACC
>NC_041383.1:152517103-152523679 GCF_002162155.2 Triticum dicoccoides | reverse complement strand
GGAGGCTTAGCTGCAGCCCAGTGCTAGCCTAAGTTATCAAAATCCTTCCGAGTGAAGAGCAAACCTCTCACTCGGGGGCTTAGCTGCAGTCCGAGTACTCGCCTAAGTTATCGAAAATCCTACTGAGTGAAGAGCGAACCTCTCACTCGGAGGCTTAGCTGCAGCCCAGTGCTAGCCTAAGTTATCAAAATCCTTCCGAGTGAAGAGCAAACCTCTCACTCGGGGGCTTAGCTACCGCCCAGTGCTCGCCTAAGTTATCAAAATCCTACCGAGTGAAGAGCAAACCTCTCACTCAGGGGCTTAGCTGCAGTCCAAGTACTTGCCTAAGTTATAAAAATCCTACCGAGTGGTAAGCCAGACTTCCACTCGGAGGCTTAGCCGCAGCCCAGTGCTCGCCTAAGTGGACTAAGGAATAAGTCGATTGCAATAAAGGCGCCCTGCTTTGAACCTGCAAAAGACATTTCGAGCCAAAAGCAATCATATTCAAGCACCAAATTCAAGTTCGAATCGATATCTAAAGGAACCGAAAGTGCTCAGGCGCTAAGCCCGTTAAGGTTTATCGGTTACAATTCCACTCGGCATACCGAGGCAAATTTAAAGCGTCGAGCTTAGAAGAAGTGTTTTACCCCTCCTGCGGAGGGCTGGAAGGTGCAACAAACTCATCAAGATCAATTCCGTCTGCGATCCGAGTGGCAGCCGCAAGGAAAGTTTCCATAAAGGACCTGAAGTCGTGTTTCTTGGTGTTGGCCACCCGGAGGGCCGCCAGCTTCTCTTCTCGCGCATCTTTGCAGTGGACTCGGGCCAGACACAGAGCAACATCTGCACCGCACCGAGCCGAGGACTTCTTCCACTCCTGCACTCGACCCGGGATCGTGTTCAAGCGAGCCATCAGCGACTCAAGGTCATTCTGAAGTGTCTCCCCAGGCCAGAGCGTCGAGTCGATGCGAGATGTGGCGACCTTCAGCCTTGCAAGATAGTCCACGGCAACTGCAACACGGGACTCCAGTCGGAAAACATTCATGGCAACTTCGTCGTTCACCGGAGAATTGACGGGGTCGAGGTTTGGTTCCAGCCGGCTAGTTTCTTCTTCAAAGTTTTGACAAAATTCTGCAAGGACGATCACCGAGTCAAGGTGATGGTCGAATGGAAAAACCACGATTGGAAATAATTGCCTAGCATAGAGGTTTACCTTCAAGCATAAGAAACAGCTTCTTGGCAAGACCACTTAGGAAGGCCTCCGGATCATTTTTCTTCCCAGTCAACTTACTGACTTGGTCGGTCAGGGCAGCTTTATCAGTTTTCAGTCGACTGACCTCCTTGTTGGCGATCCCAAGAGCAGCTTTCAGATTGGTATTGTCTTGTTCAAGCTTGGTGACTGAAGCTAGCTTCTAGTCAGCAAGCTTGATCTTCTCAGCTAGTTCAAGGTCTTTCTTCTGTTGGGCCTCCCTTACCTTACCTGCAAGTTATAGCATGATCAGATTTTGAAACAAACAAAGGGAAAAGCAGTCGTCAAGGTCTCACCAAACATACCTTCGGTCTCCTCCTTTGCTTTCGTCAGTTTCTCCTGAACCAGCTTCAAGTTCAGCTCGAGCTGAACGTGCTTGTTTTCCAGCTCAGAGTAGCGAGCCACAAGATCACAGGAGTTCTGCGAAGAACCAATCGACTAAATGTCAAATATAATTCACTTCCGAGTGAAAAAGGAAAAATCACACGTTTCTAAGACTACAGCCAAATACAAGCATTCGACCGTAGTCTCGGGGACTACACCCAGTGGGTGCACTCAGCGTGCCCCCACTAATCCTATCGAAGATAGAGTCGACCAGTCGACCTCAAAAAAAAATTATAATCCACAGTCTCGGGGACTGTAATCTTTAAGACTGTAATCGACTGCAAGCAGTCGACCACAGTCTCGGGGACTACACCCAGTGGGTGCACTCAGCGTGCCCCCACCGGTTTGCGAAATCCATTCGACATAGTCGAATGACGCAAAGACTGAAATTATAAAACCTAAAGCCGACTGCCAGCAGTCGACCTTAGCCTTGGAGACTACACCCAGTGGGTGCACTCAGCGTGCCCCCACTAATCCTATTGAAGACAGAGTTGACCAGTCGACCAGTTTGCGAAATCCATTCGACATAGTCGAATGACGGAAAGCCTGAAATTATAAAGCCTAAGGCCGACTGCCAGCAGTCGACCTTAGCCTTGGGGACTACACCCAGCGGGTGCACTCAGCGTGCTCCCGCTAACACAGAGTCTGAATCGACACACCCAGTGGGTGGCTACTATAAATTCTAGAAAGAAAAGTTTTTGATAGCATATCCTAACAGAACAGGCGGTGGTCGACTGACCTGAACATTGCTTTGAAGGGCGGAACTGGCGTCGTAAGCTGCCTGGCTCGCATCCCGGATGGTCCTTAACTGCTCCATCATGATCCCTGCCTGGCGTATCGCCTCCTTCGCGGCGCCAGCTTGGTCCTCTGGGACGTGGTGCGTCGTGAAGAGGGAGGGCTGCTGAGCACTCGTCAGTGGATCTGCGAAGGACACAGTGTGTCGAGTGGTATTCTCTTCCTCCGCAATCAGAGTCTCAGGCGCCGCCACATCCTGGGGCACCCTGCTGGCAGACGCTTTCCTACTCTTTCTGCGCTTCAGCGGTTCCTCATCCTCATCATCATCAGGGAGAGTGATAACAACATTGGGTGGAGCTACAGAGAAGAATCAGGATTAGAGATCATGAGTCAGTCGACTAAAAACGGCGTTAAGAATATAGTACCTGGTTTTGAGGTTGCTGCGTCCTCCATCTCATGGTCATCAGCCCGGGCTGAGGTCTCAGAAGTAGCAGCACTGCAACTCCAAAGAATCAGTCGACTAACTTCAGCGTCGACCAGAGACAAAGTTCACACAAAATAAGAAGACTTAAGCAGCATGATTACCCTGATATGGTGGGGATGGACACTTTCATCTTCGGCAGGAGCTTGGTCGGCTTCGACGGAGCCGCCCGGGGCTGCTTCGGCGCCTTTTCAGTCGGCGCCGGAGAGGTGGTCCGAGGGCGCTTGGTCGACTGTGCAACGGTCGCAACCCCCTTGCCACGTTCAGTCGAAGGGTCGTGGACAAGCTTCGACCGCCTTTCTGAGCGCGGTGGTACGACCTCCTCCTCCTCCTCTTCTTCCTCGTCTTCAGTGTCATCTTCATCACCGTCATCGTCGTCATCGTCATCATCATCCTCAGCAACGTCCGAGTCCCATTCCTCCTCCTCCTGGCTCTCGCCCCCACTCGCCTCACCCTCTTCAGTCGGAGCCTGTGCTCCATTGGGCATCGAGTACAGCTCGGTGAGGGCCTGATAGACATCAAGACAAGGATCAATCGACCAATTAGCAGAATAAACAGAAATGAATATGACAAGAACACAGTGGAGAGCAGAGCAGGCATACCTTGTCTGGATCACTGTTGTGGTCGAGTGGAGGAATCCTTCTGGCTCCGCGTGGGTTATCCTTGTTTCCGGTAACGGCGGCCATCCATCTTTCCAGAGTGACATCGTCGACTGCTTCTGGATAGACTCGAGTCTCGTCTTCAGTCCCACAGTACAACCACATGCAGTGGCTCCGGAACTGAAGGGGCTGGATACGACGCCTAAGGAAAACCTCCAGGAGATCCATGCCCGTCACTCCCTCCCGAACCAACTGTACCACGCGCTCCATCAACATCTTCACGTCAGCTTTCTCCTCCGGAATCAACTTCAGAGAGGAGGGCTTGTTCACTCGGTCCATGGTAAACTGAGGGAGTCCACTCGACTGCCCCGGCGTCGACTGATCCTGGCAGTAGAACCAGGTCGACTGCCAGCCTCTGACTGACTCGGGAAAAGTCATGGCTGGGAAGGTGCTCTTATTCCTCACCTGGATCCCCAGGCCCCCACACATTTGGACGACTCGGGTTCTTTCGTCGCCTGGGCTCGCGTTCTTCACGGTCTGAGAGCGGCACGTGAATATATGCTTGAACAAGCCCCAGTGCGGTCGACAACCCAGAAAACCCTCACACATGGACACGAACGCGGCAAGATAGGCGATAGAATTTGGGGTAGAGTGGTGGAGCTGCGCTCCAAAGAAGTTCAAGAAACCACGGAAGAAAATACTCGGCGGCAAAGAAAATCCACGATCAACATGGGTGGCCAAGAGCACGCACTCACCCTCTTCTGGCTGGGGCTGCCACTCCTTCCCCGGAAGCCTCGCGGCTCCATGGGGGATCAAGCCCTCGTTGGCCATGTCGAGGAGATCTTTCTCCGTGATGGTCGACTGGATCCAATCTCCTTGGACCCAGCCCTTCGGCAGGCGGGATCTAGACGAAGACCCGCCGCGGCTGGTGGATCTCCTCTTCGCCTTCTCTGTCGCCGACGCCTTCTTCGCGCGTTCCAGCGCCGCCGTCTTCTCCTTGGCCATGGTTGCCGGCGAGACGCGCGAGGAGAGGTTGGGCGGAGGCGAGAGCGAGCGCGTCGGGCGGAGACGAAGGGAGCAGAGAAAGAGAATGCTGAGGCACTGTACAAAAAACCCTCGCCGGGCGCATTTATAAGGTCCCTTCCGAGTGAATGACAGGTGGGCCCGGTCGATCTAATCATATCCAGGAACAGTTATGCAGGCGGGTTACGTGGCGAAGAAAGCGGCGCGGGGATCGAGGCGTCTATATCCCGTCCCATCCGAACGCCGCGGTCCGCTCCGTTTCGCGCGCTTCCCCAAATTTCGCATCCCGCGGAATCCGCGAACGGCAGACCAGTCTGTCAGACGCAGGATTTCCTACGATCCGTCGCTCGGAAATCGTCAAAGCCCGAAAGATCACTCGACGAAAGAAGAGAATGGATCGAGTCGACTGAAGACAAGTTGGTCACTATCAACGAAGAGATTCTTTGATCCAGAACAACGCACGACCAGTGCGCAAAAGTTAATCGGAAATAACATCAACTCCTTCCTCACTCGAAGCCTCAATCCATTCGGGGGCTAATGATGGGGTCATGTACCTAGGGTAGGGTCACAGACCTGATCTAAGTACCCTGCCCAAGGACACCCTTAGAAGAGGTCACCTTCCAGTCGACCAACGAGGGACTCACTCGACTGACTTGAAGGACTCGACCACGAAGACTCACTCGACCACAAGAAGGTCAAGAGGCACTCTGCACTGCAACGGCCTGTAATTAAGTAGACTTTATGATAGTAAAGACACTTTATGTGGGGCGTTATCAGTAACGCCCCAGACTTAACTCACCTTAAACCCTCTCCTACGTGGGCTGGCTGGGGTCCTGGCGCACTCTATATAAGCCACCCCCTCCACAGGTAGAGGGGTTCGGCATCTTGTAACTGATATACATATAATCCACTCGACCGCCTCCGGGCTCCGAGACGTAGGGCTTTTACTTCCTCCGAGAAGGGCCATCTCTTGTGTTTACAACCTCTCCATAGCTAGGACCTTGCCTCTCCATACCTACCCCCCTACTCTACTGTCAGGCTTAGAACCACGACAGGCGGTCTGCAGGAGGAGGAGGAGGTCGTGCGGGGGGCGGGTTTTTTTTTATAGTGTGGGGCGATTAGCGATCGATCGTGGCTTGTTGCGTGGTTGGTAGCGTTAAACACAGAATGATTAAGGGCCATTAGATTTTGATGATGGATGAATGGGATTGTTTAGATTTGCCCCTCTTTTTTTTTTATAGTGGTAGTAGACGCAGCCGTCTGAGTACATAACCGCATAATCTCCGTGTTGCGCGGGCTATCACTCGCGTCGTCGGGGTGGCAGTGGCGCAGAGCGCATGCGCCCGTCTCCTCCGCGCGGCTGTCCCGTGAGACGCTTCTTGAAATCGCGCCTGCTCCTGCTCTCGGGGCCCGCCGGGGAGGGGTGCACCCGCCTTCTCTACCCGCGAACCCACGCGGCTAATAAAGCCCAACGCTACTTAGCATTGGCATCATGTGTTTGCAACGATGTGGTGTGCAGCTGCGCAGAAGGATTCGCACGGAAGGAGCGCGGAGAAGACGCGCCTGCATGCTGCGAGGGGGCAGATGCCCAGTTTTCCAGGCCATCGAGCGTACGAGGTTGCTTTCTTGTGACTTGTTGTCAGGGGCATCATGGTTAGCTCAAGATGCCTGAAATTGTTTTTCATGACGTTCGCGGTCGTTTAAGAGGCCGAATTTGCAAAGTCCCGTTGTAAATGCTCTAAGACTCTACAGTCAGTGGGACGCTGTATTTTGTTTCTAGAATACGTCAATACGCCTTCGCGGGCACTGACCGGGGCACCTCAAATTAGCCACTTTGCATCCGCCTCTCTCATATTTCATCTCCTAAATCCATACAAAGCATGCAAAAAAAAAACGTGCTACATCTACGTACTATCCTAACTACTCTTCGTCGTCGGAGATGTCCACGACGACGGTGTCGGGCACCGGCTGGACGGGCGGGTAGGAGGGCTCCGGCTCATCCTCCTCCCCCTGAAAGTCCTCCTCCTCGTCATCCTCCTCCCCCTCCTCCTCCGGATCCACTGCATCCGAAGGTAGCCCCGCCGCGATCCGGGTTTTGCGCCTAGTCCGAATCTGCTCAAGGAGCTCGA
>NC_041383.1:152481213-152516763 GCF_002162155.2 Triticum dicoccoides | reverse complement strand
ATGGCTCGCTCGTCACCCGACGGCTGGGGGGGGGGGCAGGGGGGCATGGCTATTAGGCGGACGGGTGGAGTGAAAAGTGACGGCGGCGACAGGAGGAGGAAAATGTGGATGGATAGTAGGGCTTCAGTGCCGCCGGTCGACTTAAATAGTCGGGCAATACACTACGCGGCCCGCCGGAGCTGCGCCACGCGGCGCCACCGGTCCGACGGAGGAGACGAGTTTCGGACCGCCGGGTTTGAAGGCGTTTTCTGTGGGACCCCTTTATCAGTCCGACGTGGTGGGCGTGCCCGGACACTCCCATATCCGCCCCATATTTGGGCTGGATATGGGGGGTGCCGGTTAGCCCGGACATTTGAGACTTTTAGAGGCGTCCATCTGAATCGAAAAAATATGGTTGACCGGGCGTATGAGGCGGGTTTGAGACGCCCGACTGTGTAGATGTCCTTAGACACAATAACTCTCGCACAATCATGTGGCCAGTCATTTGAAACAATTGGACGCCCCCTAAACGCAAGTTCTTTGTGTGACGTATCATGCAAGATGGTGTGTGGACCGTGGACCGCCTCTAAAGAAGAGGATGGTCAATTTGTAGACTTTGTCACTAGGAGGAAGCTGGAGACTGCCGCACACATCACCTTAAAATGTCGGTTTGGGCTTCAATTTTTCAGTATTGGCAACTGGGACGATATCAACTCCTCCGTGGAGCTACCCCTTCACTGAAATGCGATAATATTTGATGGAGCTACCCCTTCGCTGAAACATGTTCTTAGCAGGATCGAGGCTGAAGGCCATGTGTGGAAACAGGCTGTTCGAATTAATCTTGACATAATTTCAAAAAAGGAAATTAATCTTTTTTTTTTGCGGGGAAAAAGGAATTAATCTTGACATGTGACATGTTAGCGTGTATGTGTGCACGACATGGGAGTACTAGCCGATCCGTGCATGTGTGCATGGCTTAGTATAGATAGTTAGTGCATGCATTAAGTTGTTAGTAGCACCGATAGATTAGTTAGCGTATATGGTACATCCTCTGTTCTTAAATGTAAGACGTTTTGGCAAGGTAGTATGAGAATATAAATGTACAAATCTAAAGCTAAAGCTAAGGTGGCACATTACACAAAGGTATGTACCCAGGACTGAACCAAAGAGAAAATGTACCATAGTCCGTAACTCTTGCTGGTAACAAAGGTATGTGCCCAGGACTGAACCAAAGAGAAAATGTACCAAAGACTAAATCCAGCTCAGCTTTGCAATCCATTTTTGCAGCCTTACAGTCTTGGGCAAATCTCTGCCCTTAAAAAATAAAGGCATTCCTTTCAACTACAGATGCTCCGACATCCCAACTCCCAAGATGCTCAGTTCCATGAAGAACGGTTGGCAAATGCTCCTGAGGGCGCAGACGCAATTCTGAGCAATCGGTCCATGAAGATCAAGAGTGGAACAGAGTCACAGAGGTATCCAGCACGCCTTAGCAGACTGCCAATCAAAAAAGCTGATGGTCTCTAGTCTCAAGAACATTTAGTCCACACGAGACGCATGCGTATTCGGTGGGAGGCTGGGAGCCAAAGCTGGTGTGGACGAACCAAGATTTTGGATGTTGAATAGACATTTTGGTTAAGGGCCACGTGAGTGCGTGGGAACTCACATGTCAAGTCCTGCCGTCCGCTCGTTTTGCCTCAGGATTCACGCAGTAGTTTAATCCTGCATGAGGGCAAAAACAAAAATCTCTCAAAAAGTTTTAAGTTTCAATGATGAAACTTATGATTTTTGCATGTAAAACTGCCAAGTTTCAACCAGTTTGAGAGACATAATTTCAAGCGATTTTTCCGTCGGTCTTGGACACAAAATAATTGTTTTTTATCGGTCGTTTGTACTAAGTTGCAATAATGAAGCTTCATATTTTTTTTAAATCGTCAAAATATATTCAAAATGGATCTTATTTGAAAGCACTGGTTACGGGAAACACGATTATGAAAATATAAGTTTATTTAGAATTTTTGTTGAAAAGATATTAAACTTCAAATATCGAAAGTCAAAATAAAAAGCGGGCACCAGGGACATGCGTGCCCCCACACTTGCGTGCCACAAATTAATCCTCATCCATTTTGGTTACCACGGTAACCATGAAATACCAAACATATGTTGCACGGAATTTATAATAGTTCTTTTAGGGTAATGTCTTTGAATTCTTTTTTACCGGATTTGCTAAAACTCAATTGACCGAGACTTGCTTAGTTGTTGGATTTTTGCGCAGAGATTCGTGCTAGACAGAGCATCACCCAACGGCCCTCGTAGCACTTTGTCCCACTCCTCGCAACACATCGTCACATCACGCGTAGCTACCACCATTGTCGTATGCAGTATTAAGCCCCATTGGTTGCAGCGTTCATCATCGTTGCTCGCAACATGCCTCGCAACATCTATTGTTGCCTTCTGCAGCATGTCGCACCACCGGTTGCAACATCCAAGCATGTCACTCGTAGCACCACAACTACACTGACGTCGGGGTGGGAATCCGGCGCGCAAAGTCCCTCGTGTATGCCCTTGAAAAAAGATGGCTAGCAGTCGGTGTCGTGGTTCTAAGTCTGACAGTAGTGTAGTGGGTACTAAGGAGAGGCAAGATCCTAGCTATGGAGTAGTTGTGCACACAAGTGTTTTACGAGTTCAGGCCCTTCTCGGAAGAAGTAACAGCCCTACGTCTCGAAACCCGGAGGCGGTCGACTGGATTATATGTGTGAGAGTTACAGGGGTGCGAACCCCTCTGCCAGTGGAGGGGGATGGCTTATATAGAGGATGCCAAGACCCCAGCCAGCCCACGTAGCGGAGGGTTAAAGTACATTAAGGTCCGGCGTTACTGGTAACGCCTTACATAAAGTGTCATCATGACCATAAAGACTACTTAATTAAAGACCGTTTGGATACAGAGTAGATCTTGAACTCCTGGTGGTCGAGTGAGTCTTCATGGTCGAGTGTCTTCAGGTTCGTCGAGTGTCTTCTAGTCCGTCGAGTGGAGTTCCTCTTGGTCGACTGGAAGACGGCTTCTCTAAAAGATGTCCTCGGGGAGGGTACCTTGGACAGGTCCATGACCCTACCCTAGGTACATGACTTCATCATTAGCCCCCGAATGGATCGAGGTTTGAGTGAGGAAGGAGTTGGCAATCTTTCCGACCTGTTTCCTTATGTTGCAAAGGTGTTTTGCTCTAGATCAATGACTTTCAAGTGAGGATGTCAACTTTCTTCCAGTCGCCTTGATCCATTCTTCATATCTGTCGAGTGAACTTTATGAACTTGGAGATTTCCGAGCGATGGATCGCAGGAGATCTTCCGTCTGACAAGTTGTCCTACGGTTAGCGGATTTAGTGGGATCTGAATTTTGGGAAGCGCGCAAAGCGAAGAAGACCGCGGTACTCGGATGGGATAAGGCAGAGACGCCTCGATTCACGTGCTGCCTTTTTCGCCATGTATCGCCTGCGCGACTGTTTCGGGATTTGACAGGATTGCCCGGGCCTACCCGTCAGCCACTCGGAAGCGACTCCATATAAGGGACCGGGCGGAGATTTTTGAATAGTGCTCCCTCATTTTCCCCTCTCTCGTCTCCAGATTCCTCCGATGCGTTCACCAACTGCCCAGCACCGCTACTCCGTTCCATCCTCGTCGGCGACAATGGTGAAGGAGAGGACGGCGGCTTTGGAGCGGGCGAAGAAGGTGACGGCGAAGGTGAAGGGGAGAGCGACCAGTCGGGGCGGATCTTCGTCGCGGTCCCGCCTGCCACAAGGTTGGATCCAGGGTGATTGGATCCGCTCGACCATCACCCAGAAGGATCTCGACGACCTGGCCAGCGAAGGCCTGATTGCGCACGGGGCGGCGAGGCTCCCGGGGACGGAGTGGCAGCCGCAGCCTCGGGAGGGTGAGTGTGTCCTCTTAGTGACTCATGTAGATCATGGGTTCTCTCTGCCGCCGCATCTTTTCTTTCGAGGGTTTCTGAACTTCTTCGGGGCTCAGCTTCATCACTTCACACCCAATTCCATTGCCTATCTCGCCGCTTTCGTATCTTTGTGCGAAAACTTCTTGGGTTGTCGGCCGCACTGGGGCCTTTTCAAACACATATTCACTTGTCGCTCTCAGACGGTGAAAAAGGCCAACCCAAATGACGAGAGAACTCAGGTAATCCAGATGTGTGGGGGTCTTGGGGCCCAGATGAGGAGTAAGAGTGCTTTCCCGGCTATGACCCTTCCCGAGTCAGTCAGAGGGTGACAGTCGACCTGGTTCTACTGCCAAGACCAGCCGACGCCAGGGCAGTCGACTGGGCTCCCTCCCTTTTCTATGAGTCGAGTTAACAAGCCATCCTCTCTGAAAGTAGTTCCGGAGGAGAAGGCTCAGGTTAAAATGTTGATGGAGCGTGTAGTCCAGCTTATTCGCGACGGTGTGACTGGCATGGATCTTCCGGAGGTTTTCCTTTGGCGGTGCATCCAACCACTCCAGTACCGGGGCCACCCGATGTGGTTGTACTCTGGTACTGAAGACACCACTCGGGTCCACCCAGAGGAGGTCGACGATGCCACACTGGAGAGGTGGATGACTGCCATCACAGGGAACAAGGACAACCCTCGTGGAGCCAGGAGGATCCCGCCACTCGACCAATCTTATGAGGCAGACAAGGTATGACCACTTTTCTCCGGTTGTACTCACGTTCCGTCCGTTCTGTTTCGCCGCAGATCAGTCGATCGACTTTTGTCTTGCTTGTTGTCTTTCAGGATACCACTGAGTTGTATTCGATGCCCAACGGGGCGCAAGCACAGGCCGAGGAGGTGAAAGTCAGGAGGAGTGGGAATCGGATGGTGATGAGGGTGATGAAGATGCAGGCTCCGATGAGGAGGAAGAGGAGGAGGAAGTTGTGCCTCCCTGTTCTGAAAGAAGGTCCAAGCTCGCCCACGACCCTGCGGTCGAACGCGGCAAGGGAGTCGTGCCTACTGGGCAATCGACGAAACGCCCTCGGACGACTTCACCGGCGCCGACTGAGAAGGCGTCGAAGCAACCCCGAGCGGCCCCGACAAAACCGGCGAAGGCCCTACCGAAGATGAGGATGGAGATTCCGGCTGTTTCTGGGTAACAGCATAACTCATGTTTTTCCTTTTAACATGGATATATTCTTGGTCGACTCGATCGCTGACCGACTGATTTTTGAAATCGCAGTGCTTCTACTTCTGAAACTTCAGCCAGACATGAGGATCAAGAAATGGAAGATGCTGCTACTTCTCATCCTGGTATGATCTGCGCAGTTTCGCTTTCGGTCGATTGTATCTTTATTTTTGACTTTGAACTTCTTCTGCAGCTCCACCTAGCGTTATCATCGATGTCCCTGACGATGACGATGAAGCGCCACTGAGGCCGAGGAGGAGCAGGAAGGCGACTGTTGGCAAGGCTGCTCAGGTTGTGTCAGCACCTGAACCACTGATTCCGGAGGGGAGCAATGTTGCTCGGGCTACCGTGTCCTTTGCGGAGCCATTGACGGTTGCCCGCCCATTGTCGTCGAGTGCTGATCCACCTTCTCTCTTCTCCACGTACCATGTCCTAGAGGACCAAGCGAGCGCTGCCAAAGAATCCATTCGTCAAGCAGGGATCATGATGGAGCAGGTGAAAGCGATCCGAACCGCCAGCCAAGCAGCTTATGACGCGAGTTCAGCTCTTCAGAGCAATGTCCAGGTTAGTTGAACACCGACTGGAAATCTTAATGTTTGTCATGCACCCACTGGGTGTGTCAATTGGAATGTCAGGATTAGTGGGGGCACGCTGAGTGTACCCACTGGGTGTAGTCCCCGAGACTACGGTGGACTGCTGGTAGTCGACTGTAGTCTTTGTGTCTTGAAATTTCTCACTTTTACTTGTTTCACTCGAACTGGTCAAGTGGAATCATGGAACCAGTGGGGGCACGCTGAGTGCACCCACTGGGTGTAGTCCCCGAGACCGTGGTCGACTGCTGGCAGTCGGCTATGGTCTGAATAATTCTTCGTTTTTTTTGAGTCTAACTGCTGACAGTTAGCTGCTTTCGGTCGACTGATCGATCCGAGCCGGTAGAACCAGTGGGGGCACGCTGAGTGCACCCACTGGGTATAGTCCCCGAGACTATAGTTGAATATTTTTGATTCGGCTGTAGTCTTAGAAACACTATGATTTTTCTCTTAGTCACTCGGAAGTGCTCTATCTTTGATGTCTGTCGACTGATTTTTCACAGAAGTCTTGCGACCTTGTTTCTCGTTATGCCGAGTTGGAGAACAAGCATATCCAGCTTGAACTTGATCTGAAGCTTGTCCAAGAGAACTTCACAAAGTCGAAGGAGGAGGCAAAAGGTATGTTTGGTGAGAATCTTGACGACTGTCTTTGCTTCTTGCCTGTCCCCGAGTTTGATCTTATTGTGATTTTGCAGATAAACTGAAGGATGCTCTAAAGAAGAAGGACCTTGACCTCGCCGAGGCGCAAAAAGCGGCTTCGGACAAGACAAAACTTGCAGAAGAGAAGTTGGCTTCCGTCAGCAAACTTGAAGAGGAAAACACTAATCTGAAAGCTGCACTCGATGTGGCCAACCAAGAAGTCACTCGACTGAAGAATGACAAGATGGTCCTGAGCGACAAAGCTAGCGAACTGGTGGGAAAGAAGAATGACTTGGAGGCTTATCTGGGAGGACTCGCCAAGAAGCTATTCCTCATGCTTGAAGGTAACTCTTTGTATCTGACTGGTAATTATTGACTTGCTGTAGGAACATTAGCTTATCCTTGAATCGTGTCCACAGAATTCTGCCAAAACTTTAAAGAGGAGACTAGTCGAGTGGAAACTGGCTTGGATCCCATCAACTCTCTAGTGAAAGATGAAGCCGCTATGAACGTGCTCCGCCTTGAGTCTCGCGTTGCTGGAGTGGTCGACTACCTTGCAAGACTGAAGGCTGCAACTCGCGCATCGACACATCACTCTGGCCAGAAGAAACACTCCAGAACGACCTCGAGTCTCTGATGACTCGACTGAACGAAGTTCCAAGTCGAGTGCAAGAATGGAAGAAGTCTTCTGCCAGGTGTGGTGCCGACGTTGCTCTATCCTTAGTCCGCGTCCACTGCAAGGAAGCGAGAGAAGACAAGCTGGTGTCTCTCAAGGTGGCCAATACCAAGAAGCATGACTTCCGTTCTTTCATGGAGACCTTCATCGTTGCTGCCACTTGGATCGCAGATGGGATCGACCTGGATGAGTTTGTTGCGCCTTCCAGCCCTCCGCAGGAGGGGTAAAAAACTTTTACGCTTGATGTCTTAAATTTACCTCGGAATGCCGAGTGGTCTTGTAACCGATAAACTTTAACAGGCTTGGTGCCTGAGCACTTCTGGATCCGTAGGACGTTATCCGAACTTGGTTTGCCATTGAAATATGTTTGCTTCTTCTTTCGAACAACCATCCTCCTTGGGTTGGAATATATACTAGTGTTTGTGATGCTCTTTTGCAGGTAGGAACGAAGCACAGATTGCAATCGACTTGTACTCATCATGTTTAGGCGAGTGCTGGGCAGCAGCCAAGCCTCCGAGTGGGAGATTTGTTCTCCACTCGACAGGATTTTCGAAACTCAGGCGAGCACTGGGCTGCAGCTAAGCCCCCCGAGTGAGAGGTTCGCTCTCCACTCGGTAGGATTTAGAAACTTAGGCGAGCACTGGGCTACAGCTAAGCCCCCGAGTGGGAGGTTTGCTCTCCGCTCGGTAGGATTTTGGAAACTTAGGCGAGCACTGGGCTGCAGCTAAGCCCCCGAGTGGGAGGTTTGCTCTCCACTCGGTAGGATTTTAAAAACTTAGGCGAGCACTGGGCTGCAGCTAAGCCCCCGAGTGGGAGGTTTGCTCTCCACTCGGTAGGATTTTAGAAACTTAGGCGAGCACTGGGCTGCAGCTAAGCCCCCGAGTGAGAGGTTTGCTCTCCACTCGGTAGGATTTTAGAAACTTAGGCGAGCACTGGGCTGCAGCTAAGCCCCCGGGTGGGAGGTTTGCTCTCTCACTCGGTAGGATTTTCGTGGCGCGGCTTTGGAGGAGAAGGTAGCAGTCGACCTGCACTTCGTCCTCCTTGCGGAACGCACGTTGTATTTTTGGCGTAGCTCGGAAGGAGGAGGCAGGGGTCGACCTGCGCCTTGTCCTCCTTGCGGAGCGCACGTTGTCTTTTATACTTAGGCGAACACTAGGTTGCAGCTAAGCCCCCGAGTGGAAGGCTGGCTTACCACTCGGTAGGGTTTTGTTTTAACTTAGGCGAGTACTTGGACTGCAGCTAAGCCTCCGAGTGGAAGGCTGGCTTACCACTCGGTAGGATTTTGTTTAACTTAGGCGAGTACTTGGACTGCAGCTAAGCCTCCGAGTGGAAGGCTGGCTTACCACTCGGTAGGATTTTGTTTAACTTAGGTGAGTACTTGGACTGCAGCTAAGCCTCCGAGTGGAAGGCTGGCTTACCACTCGGTAGGATTTTGTTTAACTTAGGCGAGTACTTGGACTGCAGCTAAGCCTCCGAGTGGAAGACTAGCTTACCACTCGGTGGGATTTTGTTTAAACTTAGGCGAAACGGATTCGCAGCTAAGCCTCCGAGTGGAAGGCTGGCTTACCACTCAGTAGGATTTTGTTTAACTTAGGCGAAACAGATTCGCAGCTAAGCCTCCGAGTGGAAGGCTGGCTTACCACTCGGTAGGATTTTTTTTTACAAACTTAGGCGAAACGGGTTCGCAGCTAAGCCACCCACTGGGGGACTGATTTATGAGAACAAAAGCAATAACAATCACTGAGAAAATTATGAAACTCTTGTCTTTGATGAATACACTACAGAAGTACTTTTATTACAACTCATCCGAGTGAAAACTTAAGTATAAAAGGGGTGGAGCAGATCCGCATTCCAGGCTCGTGGCTCGTCAATCTGGTGATCGACGTTGTAAAGGCGGTATGCTCCGTTGTGGAGAACTTTGGTAACAATGAAGGGGCCTTCCCAAGTAGGGGCGAGTTTCTGCGGCTTCTGTTGGTCGACTCGGAGGACCAAGTCTCCTTCTTGAAAGGCTCGGCTCTTCACGTTTCTGGCGTAGAATCGACGCAAGTCGTGCTGATAGATGGTCGATCGGATCATGGCCATCTCTCTTTCCTCTTCTAGGAGGTCGACTGCATCCTGTCGGGCTAGTTCTGCTTCGGCTTCAGAGTAGAGCTCGACTCACGACGCATTATGAAGCAGGTCGCTCGGCAGAACTGCTTCAGCTCCGTAGACCAGAAAGAACGGAGTCCTCCCGGTCGACCGATTTGGAGTAGTCCACAATCCCCAAAGAACTGACGGAAGTTCGTCGACCCACGCGCCTGCTGTGTGCTTAAGGTCGCGCATCAACCGAGGTTTCAGTCCTTTAAGAATTAGGCCATTTGCTCTTTCTGCTTGTCCATTCGACTGAGGGTGGGCGACTGAAGCGTAGTCGACTCGTGTGCCTTGGGAAGCGCAGAAAGTTTTGAATTGATTGGAGTCGAAGTTTGACCCATTATCAGTGATGATACTATGCGGAACTCCATATCTGAATATTAATTCTCGGATGAAGCTGATGGCAGTGCCTGCATCAAGATTTTTAATGGGCTTGGCCTCGATCCACTTGGTGAACTTGTCGACTGCCACCAGTATATGGGTGAAGCCGCTCCTGCCAGTTCTCAGCGGTCCAACCATATCTAAACCCCAAACAGCGAAAGGCCAGACGATCGGGATGGTCTTCAAGGCTGAGGAGGGCTTGTGTGACATGTTGGAGTAGAACTGACACCCTTCACACTTGTCGACTATCTATTTCGCCATTTCATTTGCTCTGGGCCAGTAAAAACCCGCTCGGTATGCTTTAGCCACGATGGTCCGAGAGGACGCATGATGGCCACAGGTCCCCGAGTGGATGTCGTTGAGAATCATTCGACCTTCTTCCGGTGTTAAGCATTTCTGGCTGACTCCAGTCGTACTTTCTCTGTACAACTGTCCCCTCATGACAGTAAAGGCTTTGGATCGGCGGACGATCTCCCGAGCCTCTTCTTCATTCTCTGGGAGCTCTTTCCTCAGAATATAGGCGATATAGGGCACTGTCCAGTCGGGAGTGATGACCAGAACTTCCATGATTAAGTCGACCACAGCTAGGACCTCGACTTCAGTCGGATCTGTGGCGCTTTTTGGCTGCGGGGCTTCCTCAGTGAAAGGATCTTCTTGAATCGACGGCGTGTGAACATGCTCCAAAAACACGCCACTCGAAATGGCTTCTCTTTTGGAACCTATCAAGTCATCAGCTGCTTGATTTTTCAGTCGGGGAACGTGATGGAGCTCTAATCCGTTAAATTTCTTCTCCAGCTTTCTGACTGCATTGCAGTAACCAGTCATGGCTGGGCTTCTGACGTCCCACTCCTTCATCACTTGGTTGACCACCAAATCCGAGTCACCGTAGACCATGAGGCGACGGACGCCGAGTGAAATGGCCATACGCAACCCATACAAGAGTGCTTCGTATTCTGGTTCATTATTGGAGGAATCAAAGTGAATCTGGAGTACATATCTGAGCTTATCTCCTCGGGGGGGAAACCAACACTACCCCGGCACCGGAACCATTCAGCATTTTGGAGCCATCGAAGAACATAGTCCAGTGCTCCGAGTGAAGTTGAGTCGGTAGCTGCTGTTCAGGCCACTCGGCGAGGAAATCTGCTATTGCTTGGGACTTGATAGCTTTCTTTGCCTCAAATTTGATATCCAGAGGAAGGAGTTCAATCGCCCATTTTGCCACTTGACCAGTTGCGTCTCTGTTGTGCAGAATCTCTGATAAGGGGGCGTCGCTGACGACTGTGATGATATGGTCAGAGAAGTAGTGAGCAACTTTCTTTATGGTCATATAAATCCAATATACAAGCTTCTGATAATGAGGGTATCGTTGCTTGGATGGGGTCAGGACTTCGGAAATGTAATATACTGGGCGCTGAACTTTGAAGGCTTTCCCTTCTTCTTCCCGCTCGACCGTAAGTACAGTACTGACGACTTGTCCTGTGGCTGCAATGTAAAGCAGCAAAGGCTCTTTGCTGATCGGGGCAGCAAGCACCGGCTGGGTGGAAAGCAGGGTTTTTAGCTCTGCAAACGCTGCGTCAGCTTCAGGAGTCCAATCGAACTTGTCTGACTTCTTCATCAGTCGGTAAAGAGGCAATGCCTTCTCACCGAGACGAGAGATGAATCGACTTAAAGCGTCCAAGCAACCAGTAAGCTTCTGAACATCGTGCACACGCACAGGTCGTTTCATTCGGAGTATAGTGCCTACTTTCTCTGGGTTTGCATCGATTCCTCGTTTGGAAACGAGAAAACCGAGTAACTTTCCACCAGGAACTCCGAATGTGCACTTGGATGGGTTAAGCTTAATATCGTACCTCCTGAGGTTGGCAAATGTTTCAGCGAGGTCAGTCAGCAGGTCGGAACCTTTCCGTGACTTGACCACAATGTCATCCATGTACGCTTCCACATTCCGACTGATTTGAGTGAGCAAACACTTCTGAATCATCCTCATGAACGTGGCTCCGGCATTCTTGAGGCCGAATGGCATGGTGACATAACAGAAGCACCCGAATGGGGTGATGAAAGCTGTTTTGATCTCATCGGGTCCAAACAGACGGATCTGATGGTACCCGGAATAAGCGTCCAAGAAAGACAGTCGCTCACATCCCGCAGTCGAGTCGACTATTTGGTCGATGTGGGGAAGAGGAAAATGATCTTTCGGGCAGGCCCGATTGATATGCTTAAAATCAATGCACATGCGAAGCGAATTGTCCTTTTTGGGGACCATGACGACATTGGCGAGTCACTCGGAGTGGTAAATCTCTCGGATAAACTCTGCTGCTAGGAGCCGATCCACTTCTTTGCCAATAGCCTTCCTTTTCTAGACGGCAGACCGTCGCAGATGTTCCTTCACAGGTTTTGCCTTTGAATCGACTCGCAGACGATGCTCAGCCAGTCCCCTGGGTACACCCGACATGTCAGAAGGTTTCCATGCAAAGATGTCCCAGTTCTCATGGAGGAACTGGATGAGCGCTTCTTCCTATTTGGGGTCGAGTGTTGTGGAGATATGAGTCGGCTCAGCGTTGGGGTCGGTCGGGTGAATGTGAACTGGTTTTGTCTCACCGGACGACTGGAACGCTGATTCCGTAGCAGGCTTTTTGGCTCGCAACAAATCACCCGGGTCTGCATTCCTCTGGTGTTCTTGCCACTCTTCTGCCACCATCTGAGCATCGACAATCTTTGAGCCTTCTGGAAGCACTCTTCTGCCTTCTTGCGGTTACCAGTGACAGTGATCACGCCTTTAGGGCCAGGCATCTTTAGTTTGAGGTACACATAACATGGTCGGGCCATAAAACGTGCATAAGCTGGCCTGCCCAAAATAGCATGGTAGGCACTCTGGAAATCCACAACCTCAAATGTCAGCTTCTCTTTGCGGAAATTCTTTGAATCACCAAAAACCACATCAAGAGCAATCTGACCGAGTGACGCGGCCTTCTTGCCAGGGATGACTCCATAGAAACTCATGTTGTTTGTGCTCAGTCTGGACATCGGAATGCCCATCCCTTTCAGCATCTCGGCGTACAATATATTCAAACTGCTGCCGCCATCCATCAACACTTTGGTCAGTCGAGTGCCCTCAATGACTGGGTCGACCACAAACGCTTGCCTCCCAGGGGTGGCTATGTGCGTCGGGTGATCAGATTGGTCGAATGTAATGGCAGTTTGAGACCACTTCAGATAATTGGGTGTTGACAGAGCAGCCATATTCACCTCTCGGTTTATAACTTTCAGTTGGTTTTTGCTCTCAACGTCAGCAAAAATCATCAGGGTGGAATTGACCTATGGATATTCCTCGTCACTGTCCTCCTTGTCCTCAACCTTGTCCGACTCTTTTTCTTTGTCCTTGGACTGCTTCCCTTGGAACTGCTGTATCAGAAGTCGACACTGTCGAGTGGTATGCTTAGGGTAAATGAAGTTACCCTCTTCATCTTTCTTGGTGTGGATGTGACATGGCAAATCCATCACGTTATTTCCTTCTTTATCTTTTACTTTCTTGGGGTTCCAAGGCCCCTTGGGATTCCCTTTGAACTTTCCTTGATTCAGGGCCAAGGCTTCTCTAGGAGCGACTGGCTCGGCTTTCCGCTTTTGCTTCCGACTGGAGTTTCCACCTCCGGTGTCCTGGGCGACTGACTTGTGCTTGCCGCTCCGGAGCCGATCCTCTTCCTCACCATTGGCGTATTTGGTGGCTATTTCCATCATTCGACTCAGAGACATGTCTCCGGTTCGACCGAATTTCAGGCTTAGCTCTCTGTATTTTATGCCCTCCTTGAAGGCGAAAACTGCCTGGTGATCGGATATATTCTCTACCGTGTGATGCAGTGTGATCCATCTCTGGATGTAATCCCTTAGAGTCTCATTCGACTTCTGTACACAAGATTGCAGCTCTGTCAGTCCTGCTGGTCGCTTGCAAGTTCCTTCGAACATCCTGACAAACACTCGGGAGAGGTCTTCCCACATGTAAATGCTGCTGGGTGTCAACTGATTCAGCCATGCTCTGGCTGACCCTTCCAACATAAGAGGCAGGTGCTTCATGGCCACCTCGTCATTCCCGCCGCCGATCTGAACAGCCACTCGGTAGTCCTCAAGCCAAGTATCAGGCTTGGACTCACCGTTGAACTTGCTAACTCCAGTCGCCAACCTGAAGTTGGGAGGAATCACCGCGGCTCTGATGGCTCTGCTGAAACACTCTGGTCCGGAGACATGCACTCGGCTGCTGGTGGGTACATCTCTGTCATTACCCTCTCTGTGGGCTCTGTTCCGGTCGACCAAACCTTGAACGATGATGGATCTCGCGTCAAAGCCTGGTTCCCTGGGGTCGACTGGAATCCTTCGCCCGCCACTGTGCTGGCGTCTATCATCCTGCTGTCGAGGCACATATGACCCACCCCTTGGGGGAGGAGTGGGCACTCGACGTCGATCGTTGCGATCGAATCAGTGATCATACTGCTCATAGTTCATGTACTGATCGTGCCGGTCGCCACGCCCTTCACGCCTCGGGGGCGATCTGGGGCTATGAGCCGACTGGACCGTATTCGCTGCCACGGATCTGCTGTGGATCATGTTCCGCGACTGCGATACAGCTGAATTCTGATCTCCTGCTGCCCGGAGCAAATCCCTGATCTGCATCAAGCCTCTGCCAGCCTCTGACTGGGAAGGCTGAATCGACTCTGCTATACGGGCTGCAGCTGCTAAATTCTGAATCGGAGTTCGATATACCTGAGTCGGAGGTTTAAAGAGTTGGCGTCGACTGGAGTCTGGAATCCGTTGCCGCGCGCGCTCGTCGAGTGCCTGCTGAAGGTTCTCCAGTCGAGTGCGCTCAGCCAGGTTGGCCAAGCACGCGTCCTCTAAGGCGTGAGCCTCAGGGGTTTCTCCAATGATCGGAGTGTGAAGCGCATCCATGTTCCGGCGGCGAAACTCTTCCCTCTGCTGTGAATTGAGGGGCTCGGGGAGGTATTTCTCATGGTCGTGTGACGGATCGCCTCCGCCGTTGCCTCCCTTGGCGCTAGGAAAGCCGGGGGAAACGTGCGGTCCGTTGACCATCAGGACCTCCGCCGCTGGATCACTACTGTCGCACTCGGATGCAATCTCTGCGGAGCCAGTCAACAGGTCGAACAGGCCGTAGAGAGATTCGTCGGGCTCGATTGCTGCGACTTGGGCGATGGTCGACTGGCGAGCCACTGCGTGCCTCACCCACCTCTGAAGCCTCGACCGACCAGAGCACTTACGCCGGCGGGAAGCTGGGAGGGAGGATGACACAAAAACCGGCCGATACTGAGTCGACGGTTGCCGCAGAAGGACGCCGCGGACGCATGCTCGAAAGTGCGTAGCTCCGCGGACCGGGAGCGCCTCCACGTCGAGCGGAGCCTCCTGCAGCCAGGCAGAGTCGTCGGCGACGAATGTGAGCGCGCCGAGACGGATCTCGCGGCCCTCAACCAAAACTCCACCTGAAACCATGATGATGGGAATCGGGAAGATTGCAACTTCTCCAATAAGTCGCTAAGACACCTGCCCCAAGGTGGGCGCCAACTGTCATGGTTCTAAGTCTGACAGTAGTGTAGGGGGGTACTAAGGAGAGGCAAGATCCTATCTATGGAGTAGTTGTGCACACAAGTGTTTTACGAGTTCAGGCACTTCTCGAAAGAAGTAACAGCCCTACGTCTCGGAGCCCGGAGGCGGTCGACTGGATTATATGTGTGAGAGTTACAGGGGTGCGAACCCCTCTGCTAGTGGAGGGGGGTGGCTTATATAGAGGAAGCCAAGACCCCAGCCAGCCCACGTAGCGGAGGGTTAAAGTACATTAAGATCCGGCGTTACTAGTAACGCCTTACATAAAGTGTCATCATGACCATAAAGACTACTTAATTACAGACCGTTTGGATATAGAGTAGATCTTGAACTCCTGGTGGTCGAGTGAGTCTTCATGGTCGAGTGTCTTCAGGTTCGTCGAGTGTCTTCTAGTCCGTCGAGTGGAGTTCCTCTTGGTCGACTGGAAGATGGCTTCTTCTAAAAGATGTCCTCGGGGAGGGTACCTTGGACGGGTCATGACCCTACCCTAGGTACATGACTTCATCAGTCGGCACCATCACTAGAGACACAACCAACGTCACATCAAGAGCCAGCAGACGAGAGGCACTTCCTACATACCACCTCACGACCCCTATACCGCTAAGAAGAGGCAATGATGCCACGAAGATGGGGCCGAAGGACAAGATCCCCACCATGAGTGGTCGTCGGCGTCGCCTTGCCGACCGCCCGGAGGAACCAGAAGCTTGCTGGATCTGGAGATCCTCGAGCACCAAAAGACGCAAGCTCGACGACGAAGCCCCATAGGGTGAAATCGTAGAGGGGAACTAGGGCGGCAACATTATTCACTCCAGTATCACCTGCGCCTCTCAAGCGCCGCCGGACAGAACTACCCATCCTCACCCTATATACACACCACAACGAAGATCTGTGGTTCCCCCACCCTCCTGCCGCCGGAGCAGCTGGCAGAAGAAAAGAGAACCCACGGCTTCGCCGGCAGCCGCGGGGAACAATTAGATCGCCACTCAAACATCTCTCCTAACTGTTCGCGAGAAGGAACCCCTCCTTTGTTTTTATTTTAGTGCATGTATAATGATTGATAATATAGTCTTATCTTAAACCTTGCATGTAATTTAGAAATGACAAAAAACATGTCTACAATGGGTCATCTCTTAGTCTTATCTTCAATAACTAGCTATTTCTAAAAACGTGATAAGACATATTGTGCTAAGAGATCATCTCTTGTCTTCTCTTAAATAAGAGAAGAGAAGCCTTTTCTTACGATTTCTCTCTTCTCCACCTCATTATTTATCCTACGTGGCATTTCTAAAATAGAACTATTGTACATGCCCTACAAACTGAATTAGTAAGAGCAACTCTAGCAGACCCCGCAAAACGCCCGGCCCGCAAAAATTCCGGCGAGTATGCGGGCTCGGTCCAATTTTCCGGCCAGAAGAAAGCCCGCATACTCGCCCGGCCCGCAAAAAGTTTTGCGGCAGCTCGCAAACCGCACGCTCCGAGCAGTATAACTGCGGTTCCGCGATCCTTTTGCGGGTCCAAACCCTATCCCCCCACCGTCGCGAGCCAGCCGATTCCCCTTTTCCCTCTCCCAATTTCTCGCCGCCGGCGACCACCCGCCCCGCCTCCAGCCGCCATGTGGGAGCGAATGTGGAGCTCCGGACGCGGCTCCGACAGCAAATCCGGCCGTGAGCACGACCCGGAGCGCGAGCGGCGCGTCCGGTCGGACGGCGCGAGGAAGCGCGGCGCCCGGAAGTGGACCAACCACGAGATGTCGACGCCGGCGAGCTTCAACCGCCGCGAGATGGAGGAGTACAACCGCCGGCGCGCGTCCTTCTCCTCCGCGAGGTCCTACGCCGGATCCTCCTCGTCCTCCTGCACGGGCTTCCTCCCCGTGAAGAGGGAGTGGTCGGACGACGAGGAGGAGCCGGAGCCGCCGACGCCGTTCGCCTTCGTCCCGGTGAAGGAGGAGCCCGAGGAGCCCGCTCCGCTCGGCCGCCGCGGAGTCGTTGGGCCCGAGGACTACGTCGCGGACTAGTATGTAGTATAACTATGCTTGTAGTTTGTTGATCATGTGATGAACTATGTAGTATGTGATGAACTATGTTTGTGCAATTTCTCCCGCGAAAGTGTTTTTTCAAATTATGCAGGTTTTGATACGGGTTCTGTTCGCCGCGCATATTTTCGACCCGCAAATGCGATCTTCGTGAAACCACAAACGCGTTTTGCGGGTCGAATTTTTACGGGGTGTGCTAGAGTTGCTCTAATTGCACTGTCGGGGCACCGAGCAAAGCGTTGAAGGACGGGGGTGGCTGTGGTGATTCAGCAGCGGAATCAAAGTACCTGTCATTGCACGCACAAAAAAAAGTAGTACCTGTCACGCACGCAGTGCACGTCTGGGTTTTCTTCTTTTTCCAAGTTGCGCGGTACAAAATGGCCAGGAACAGGAGAACGCCTTTGGCGTTGCTGGGCCCACCCCACTGACCGGCGAGCCGTCGCAATGTACATTGTGTAGTTTACGAGAATCCAAAGCCTTTATGTTCCGAAGAAGCTGCTCTGCCCATTGTGACATTGTCATTCTGTGAAGCCAGCTACACTAGTGACATTGGTTCTCTTCTTTGAGCGGAAGTGCTAATATGCCACCAATGGCCAACGATGGAGGAGGCGGCGGCGGCGGCGAGCACCATGTCCAGATAACTGCTGGCGGCGCCAGGCAAAGCAAGGTCGACCCGCCGGAGAAGCAGCTGTATCGCTTCATTCGTTCCGTCGTGCTGATCGAGAGAGTGGGCAATGCGCTTGGTACGCTGGCATTCACGTGGGCCACCGTCGTCCTGCTCGGCGGCTACGCCAGTCAACTCCACCCCGATGATGATTTTGTGTTCGCGACAATCTTAATTTTCTTGGAGACCGCAAGGTATGTCTATACCGTATGCAGATTATTCTATATATAGCAGGTAGTAGCAAATTAACTTTCTAAAGTTTTTTCTTTTCTGGAAAAGAGGGCTATTATTAGCAGCTAAAGTAAGTTGGTAGCCACGAAATTATACTTCTACATCCTTCCTGCATCAGTGTCATCAAATGTTAGCTGTATATGGAGTTGTGCTGTCCAAGCAAAAGATAAGCATCGCAGCAAGTCTGCAACGATAGAGATGTGGGAGCACCTAGGGCACAGTTGCCTTGCCTGAAACATTTGGAGCGATAAGTCGATTTTAGGGGTAGCGCCCGGAAATCCAATGGTGGCCTCTCTTCTTTCTCTTCTGGTCTCTAGACGAGCAATGTTCTTCTTCTTGGCGCTGCTCCCTATCTTCTTCTCCCGTCCATCTCTTTCTCCCCTCCAGCTGTGACGCCACGGCGAGTTGCGTCGTCCCCACCTACAGTGAGATCCATCTTCCATGGCGTCCCATGGTTGAGCTCGGGCGCTGCCCGCCTCCTGGCTAGCCCTCGCCTACGATGCCGCAGCTGGCCGCGGAGCGTTCTGCTGCCGGCGAACGAACGGGGGCGCTGCACGTCAGACGCTCTCTCCTTCCCATCGCCCGAGCCTCCAGGACGTGCACTACCTGGGAGCATCTCCACTCGCGTCCTCAACATGCCCCAGAGCCTTTTTCTTTAGCGCCGGCACCGAAAAATCGTTTCAGACGCGTCCTAGAGCCTTGTTTATCGCCGGTTTAAACCGAAATAACAGCCGGCGAATCCGAACCGAACCCAAGCCCCCGGAGGTCGCCTGACGGCGCCGGCCGAAGCGAAAAGGCGTGTGGGTCCGCTCTGTCGGCGAGAGAAGCCCTTTTTCCCGCCGACCCCCTGCTTTTCCCCCCTCCGTTTCCCTCCATTCCCCACTTCCGCCCCTCTTCTCCTGCCATTTCCTCCATCTTCCCTCCATCCAGCCGCCATGCCGCTGAAAAAGTACACGGCCCCTCGCGCCGCTACCGATGTCGATGCCACGCAGCCAAAGTAGAGGAAGCCGAGGGCACAGTCGCCCAAACCACCGACCATGTCGAACGCCGACTGAAAGGCGGAGGTTCAGCGCCGGGAGGCTGTCACCACCGACCGGCGGAACAGGCTCGACGCCAAGAAGGCTCGGGACAGGGCGGCGGCGGCGGAGCAGGCAGAGGCGTCTCGTGCGGGGATGATGAATCCACCCGGCGGCCACGGCCCGCACGCTCCCTGGAGCCAGCAGAGCGTCGGGTCGCCACAGCCCTGGGGGTGCTCGTCCTCGCCTGGCTAGGCCGACTGCGACGCGCACGGCGGGTTCAACCCAAACATCACCTTTCCCCATGGCCACCCCGCCCAGCGCACATCCTCGCCCACGTTCGCCGGCGTTCAGTACCCCCCGTACACCTACTCACTGCACTTCTCGCAAGCCTCGTCGTCACATCTCGGTAACCCTGACGCGACAAAAGCCGACATGGGAGCGGCACCTGGGGGCATGAATGGGAACCTAGATCGCCCCAGGGCCAAAAGAGCGCCGGCCGAAGGACCAAAATAGCGCCGAGCGATGCGCTGTGGGGCTGAACGAGTGGAAATGCTCTGACGGGCTCCTCTCCTGTGAATTTGATTCCTAGTGCGAGCGCCTCCATCCCTGCATCAGACCGACACCAAGCCCAACGACCAGCGGAGGTGTGCCCTGGCGTCCCGCTTCCCCTCCACCCCCTATTCGCTCCAATGAGGTCTGTCTGGTCGAGCTTGTTGCAGAAAAAAAGAGAGAGGGAGAGAGACGACGAGAGGAAAGAAATTGGTTGATCAAATGGGATCCACCGGAGGGAGCCTTCTTGTATCCGGCATAGCTAGCTTTCGGGGATCAGACACAGCGGATACAGGGACAACAAAGAGGTGAACTAGTACAAACGTGAGCTGAAGTACTTACGCAATAGTAGAACACACACGCTGGACATACACGTGAGCTGAAGTACTAGTACTACTGAGGCGGTTCATAGGTTCTAGGACTTTTTTTAATCTCAACTTATAAGTCTCAAGTCCTTACCTGTTTGGTTCCTGGGACTTATAAGTCCCTATAAGACCATATTACAACTATAAGTCTCTATAAGTCTCTTCTTGGGAGTCTTATTTCATAAGTCTCAAATGCCCACTTTAAGTCCCTATAAGTCCATCATGTTTGGTTTAGATGGGACTTATAAAAACTTTTTTAAGTTCCTAAGTCAATAAGTTCCTGAAAACAAACACCCTTTGTAAATTAAGTGCTCGGGGGGCTGGACTAGGGGTGCTCGGGGGGCTGGCTCAAAGGTACAACAATAGTGTGTTTAGAGCATGGTTAATAGTACAACCAGCTGATGGCTATATGAAGTTGTCATGTCATTCATAGCCAAGTTAATAGCGAGCAAGTACACTAGTTAGATATAAAGTTGTGCTATTTTAGTAATACATGGTCCACTTTGCACTCTCACATAGTGCCAAGGAGCATATGTGCTACAGCTGGCTCTTATTTGTAGCCGGCTCCTCTTCTCTACCCTCCATGTCATCAGGAAAATAATATTTTAACTCTTGTAGTCTATTTACATAAAGTTATTGTACTTGCTCTTTTAGCCCGTTTACATGGCACTTTTGCCTATGTGAAAGAGAGATATGTGAAAAAATAAAAGGAGTGGATTCTTATGTAAGAGCCTAGCTATATGCACATTCATAAGTAAATGCAATAAATGTGAAGAAAGAGATAGAAAAAAGATAAAAAAATACTAATGTAATAGCCAGCTTTATAGCCCAAATTATTGTATGAGTGCCTGTAGATGATGGCTATAGATGACATGATGGTTTCTTATAGTCATCAGCTAGCTATATTATTAACCATGCTCTCATGGACGCGGAGACACACATAAAGAAGTGAATTGCAAAATATATCAGCATTGAAGGCTAAGGTTGCAGAAACCACATACGTACAGTTTTGTGCCAAAAACCACTAATTCAGAGGCTATTTTTTTTGAAAAAACACTAGTTGACGATTTAGGCCATTTTAACCACGATTATGACAGGTAGGTCCTGCTTTTGCTGACGTGGCATAACTATTCAAGCCAAACGATGTCAGGTGCTGTTAGTTGTAAATTTACAAAATCGTCCATAACCGTTTACATAGATACCCTTCAATCCAAAATAAAAAAGCAATCAACCCCATTTGCATGTACAAGCTGATCGCGTGACAACGGCGGCGCTGTTGCTGCTCATGGCCTGGCCGGCGCTGCTGCTACTCGTGGCCCGGCTTAACGTCGGCGCTGCTGCTGCTCGGGGCCTGGCCTAAGAGCAGCCGCGCCCCCAACAGGCCTTTCTTAGGCGTAATTTCCGCGTCGGCGCCCAAAAATCGGCTCAGTCGCGTTCCCAAAAGTCTAATTTTCGTCGGTTTGGGCCGAAACTGGCGTCGGCAGACCCAGACCGAACCCGGCGCGCTGGGGGCGCCCCGGGACGTCGGGGCGAGCGGTTTTGGCGCGAAAGCGGATGGGCCCGCCGAGTCAGCGAGACGCCGCTTCGTCGCCCTCATCGTCTCGGTTCCTGCAGGAATCAATGTGAAGGCTGCCGCGCTCCCGCGCCGGTCAGCCTCCATTGATGCCTCACGGCGCGGCGCAGTGAACGCGCCGCGACGCGCGTCCAGCCACGTGTCGCCCAACATGCAGCCGGTCACCGCCCCGCTACGGCTATAAAAGGCGACCTCCCCGCCGGTGGACGCCACAACTCTCATTTTTCTCCTCTCTCTGGCGCAGATAGCAACACTCCCCTCTTCCCGCCGACGAGAAAGATGGCCGAGAGGTACCCAGGCGACGGCGGGGCGGCGAACGGCTTCGGCAGCCGCCACCTCCAAGAGCCGGAGGCGCACCTGCTCTACGAGGCCGAGTACCCGGCGCACCCGGACATGCGGGTGCCGGGGACGTGGAGGCTGAGCGCTGGCGGCGTCCCGGTGCCACCGGTGCCCGAAGGGGCGGCGCGGCGGGCCGAGATCGCCCGCATCCGCTCGTCCTTAACGGAGGAGCAGAGGAACGAGCCGCGCTACGCCACCGAAGGCCACACCCTCTGGACCATGTACTTCCAGCGCCGCCGCGAGAGCAGATCGCCTCCACCAACGGCGTCATCCCCCGCGGCCGCTTCAACGCCGACGGGCAGCGCGAGTGGTGGGGTGTGCCAGGCTGCACCCTCGAGGCCGTCCTCGACCGCATCGAGACCGGCAACGTGTCGCGCCTTGAGTACCCGCGGCGACCGTCCTTCTCTCGCCGCTGTGGTAGCTCTTGGACGTCGCGGCGGATGGAGCCGGGATCGTTCTCGTCGTCGGGCTCCGGCTCGCCAGCCGCGCTCCGCCCCGTCAAGCCCGAGCCGGAGGAGACGCCGCTCGGGCACCGTACCTGCAGCGGCGCCCTCGTCATCAACGAGGGTGCGCGGCCCTCCCCGCCTGTTCCGGCTCCGGGGAGGCGCTCACTCCGCCTGGTCCGGACGAAACCCAAGACGGGGCTGCTCCCGGTGAAGCCGGAGCTTGTCGAGATGGCGGCCCCCGACGACCAGTCCGCCCTCAAGTGGGCGAAGGTGGACTACATCCGGGAGCAGGTCCGCCGCCAGCGCCGGGCGTACACGGAGCTCCAGGCCCGGCGCCGCGGGCGCGAGGAGGACGGCGTCATCGTCCTCGACAGCGACGAGGAGGACGAGGCCGTGGTGTCCAGCGCGCCACCGCGCCCCGGCGACCTTGGCCAGGGCTGCAGCAGGGACGGCGCCGGCCCAAGCCAGCCGCGCGACGACGACGACGACGACGACGATGATGGCGACGACGGCGACTACACCCGCTTCTACAGGCTTCTCGGCATGTAGACGACGGCGACGGTGACGGCGGTGGCGGCTAGGCGTAGTTCACGCGTAGTTTGCATGTTTTTCATTTTTTCTGTATAAATTTCAATGAAGTTTTGCCGAGTTCGTGCAAAAGTCACCGAGTTTGCATATATTTTGTACGCGACATCGCCGAACCCGAGGCGACTGGTGGGCCGACGACTGGGAGTTAGGTCGCCCCCACGCACCAATCTAGCACCGGCTCGCCCTTAGGGGGTTCTTTTTCGACGTCCTGAGGGCTGCACGGCTGGAGATGCTCTAATGTCGGCGCTGCTGCAGCTGCTGCTCGTGGCTCGGCCTAAAGTCGGCGCTGCTGCTGCTCAGAGGCCCGGCCTAACGTCGGCGCTGTTGTTGCTCGTGTCATCTCCTGCATCATCTCATGGACAGTTGCTGCTGCTCGTGGCCAGGCTGGCGCGGGGATGGCGCGGTGGAACTAGTTGTTGCTGCTCGTGGCCCGGACGGGCAGGAGAGGCGCGTTGGCATGTGTGAGTAGTAAGCTACGTTTTACTTCTACCTTGGCTAGCATGGTATGCAAGTGTTCCTCACCTGCCTTTTTTTTCCTAGCTACTTTCTCCGTTCTAATTTACTCGTCGTAGTTTTAATTTAAATTTAAACTAAAACCGCGACGAGTAAATCGGAACGGAGGGAGTAGTTATTACGCAGCAGAGGAGTGAGAGACATGCGTCAAGGTGGCTTGACTTCGGCAGCCACAAATGTCATGCAGGACGTAAATCTACTGTAAAACCGTTATACGAGATTTACTATTACACCATGTGGTTAGTTCAAGGTTGTAATGTGGACTTTTCACAACCATTATATACCAAATCAGTATATAATACACACATATCATAAAAGACCACACACACATGCCAACGCGCAAATGCACTTACCAAAATAAATGATTATTTCTACAAAGATCATTCCATAAAAGAACACGCACAAACTTACATACCAAATCACTTGCCAAAACAACGATTAATCGTTTCATGTAAGACAGTCCCCGTGATATTAGGTTCTTCTGACCACGCCCTCCCCACACTAGCGCCAAAGTTCTGGGCTTTTCTTGAAAAAAAATTCGGACACTACAACTAGTTGGGCCTTGTTTCCTCCCGATTTGGTTAACAATCTGTTGCACATCTCCTTGTATGACAAGAAATAGATCAAAAAAACTTATTCGCATGATTAGTACTAACGTGCCTCTTTCCACGTATTAGTACTAACTTGCAATTGTTGTAGCTCTTGTGTTTCCCATGTTTACATGATCCCTTCCATTGATGTGGGGGACGTGGGCACGTGACCAATAACAAAAGTTGTAGCGTGTCATGTTTGTTTCTTGTATATATTTTGTTGCTCTGTAGCAATGCACGGACATTTAGCTTGTTAATATGAAATGCTAGTTCTTCTATTCCCATAAATGCATATCTCCAGCTTGGTTCCATATGCAACATTGATACACAAATCTTTTGAGACAAAAGGCTTTAACTTCACAGAAATATAATCTTGAAACTACCACGGGATCGAAGTATAATTCCAGCAACACTTCACATACTAATTCAAGAATCGTTGCTCGACACAAAAAGAAGCATATGCATCAATACATATTGAGAAAATGGCTCTAACGACATGTAAGGCAACACTTAAGACATTGTCTTGGGTCAGGAGAAACTATTTTTGACCAACACAAACTAACAAATAATCTATTGGAGATGCTATTCATAGGAGGATGGCAGGAGGAGGATAGCTGCCCAGGCTAAGCGAGAAAGACTCCCTTTTTGTCGGTAGTTTGGATCCAGATTAATCTCATAATTGTGGCCTCCTTTTTAGTGCACTTTTTAGATGATCTTAATATACCAGAAGGCATGGAGGACATAGCAAGTACAATAGAGTGGCATAGGCGGGGTATAAGAGATGCCACATCATATTTGTGCCTAGTTGGAGGAAAGAGGAAAGGAGAGAGGAGAGAGAAGAGAAGCGGGCCATAAACTTACAACCGTCTGTATTACGAGCTCCAACACACTTTGTGAGATAAAAAGGTGGACCATATATTAATGATATAGCATACTAGTAACTATTGTATGAGTGCACTATTAGGTTGGCTATAAATGACGTGGCAACTTCATATAGCCGAGTGTTGGCTATATGATTAACCATATTCGTAGAGAGCTTTACAGTCTTCTCTTCAATGCACCTATGCTCCCACACCCCCACCATGCCTTAAATCTACCCCTTTCACTCAAAAGGATCATATATCATGGGGATGACGTTTCGGTCTCGGGATAAATAGTAAAGGCACTAAAACTGTTTAAAAATATATTTTTACAGCATACTCACTCTATTCAGGTATCTCTGGCATGACAAATTGTTGTAACCAAGGAGCACCCGAGATAAGAGGGGAAATGCAACCTTCAATTGCTGGCATTACGTGTCTCAGTTAACTACCACATTAATAGCAAATTACTTTGATATCGAGGCACTAGTTATGTCGATCCGATGTAATCATTTTTCTATGGAAGAACTCTCATAGTGTAGGTATCATAAGAGTATAATGCGTTGACACCTAAGCGAAAAGATGATGTGGCACTGCAATTAAGATGTGAGAGAAGATTCTAGTACCATATTACTATATTACTATGATACAGTGTGGTAGCGTGTTAAACAAGAGTAAATAATAAGAAATAGATCATAATCATAACTTTGTATAAGATTCCATAAATTAATAAATAAAGTAACAATATGATGCTAGACTATGATACTACTACATATGCATTGGGATGTAATATCATATCCTAGTCCCTCTGTCTAGGTTTATGGACCCCTTAGCAAGTCAAACGTGATATGTTTATCTAAGGCTCGTCATAGTGGAAGTAATTTATTAGACTAGTAACATGCATATATTACTATCTTTATCTTTTTTTCTCTTGGACTAAGTTTGTATCATATTTAAAAAATCAATGAAAACACACAGCAGAGGCCTGCTGTTTCCCTCAAAAAATATTATTATCTTTATAGTGGACAGTAATATATGCGTGGTAACATGCATGCCTTCATTTATTTACATGTAGACTCATTTTACCTTGAGGTGTGTTATGTTATGGTAACATATTAAGTTATCACAAACTCAGCTCTCTCATTAACTACTTGTCACATTAGCAAACTTGTCTTAAAGTTATTATGTTACTAGTTAAGTTACTCTCATCAAACTTGTCTTAAAATATATTATGTTACTAACTAAGTTACTCTCACTATGGTCAACCTAAGGCCCCACTAGATATATGCGTGTTTTCTTTCCTCGACCCCTTCGTCGTACCCATGCACGATTGGGTTGCTGTTTCAGCTGAATCGTTGCATGCAGAAGAGTAACATGCAACCAGTTGTAAACAATAGTTTTCCAGCCCTGTTACGCGTGTGTGGTTGGTTGCATGCAAAAGCAAAGTTAGCAATTGGTTGTTGTGAGGATACTCGCATTAATATTATGCATATGATAGTAGTGTATGATACTGTTTTTAGTGTATAAATCATAGATTAGTATCTTAACTGATATTATTTATTGTCATACATGACATATAGTAGCATACTCACTTCATCCTCGATTCAAAGAGTGTACTTCCAACTTTGTTGGAGGGTCAAAGTATCTCAAAGTTTGACCAAATTTGGGTAAAAATATATCAATATCTGTGAAACCAAATAGGTATATGACGAAAATATATTTTATCATGAATCTAATGCTACTAACTTGATGGCATAAAAGTTGGTGTATTATTGTATAAATACGATCAAACATAAAAAATTGATTTTCCAACAAAGTTGAAAGTTCACTTTTTAAAGGTTGGAGGGAGTAGACTTTATTATAATATGGTATCATAATATGATACACAACCGCTCTTTCTACATTTAGACTGACCATAAGATTGGTGTCATGCATATGATACTAGTCTAAGTTACTATCTTCACTAGAACATGATGACGCGCGTTGCCGCGCCCGCCTTTGTAAAGAAGGAATAACATAAATATTTGAAAAATGGTTTATATAACTTAAACAGATATTTGTTTGGATGTTTGGACATATGTTCATCGTCTCACATGAAAATGCTTTGTTTGCACACAGTATGTGTTTTTAGCAAGGATGTAACATAGGCACAATATTATCATCAATTTTAATACGAATGTGTAAGTATGCTCAAAATTAAATGTTAATATTTATTTGCTATTTTAAAGTACGTAGATGATCATGTGCGACATAGTTAAAACTTTAAGTAGAATAAGAATGTTGAAAGGGGGGTGATCAAATTTGCAGTTCATTAATTATTCGCAGACCTTAAACCTCATTACTACGGAAATACAGAAAATAAAGGCCTAATTCCCACACACCGGTACCCATATGCAAGAACAACAATGGAGATCACATGATTGTCTCATAACTCACGCGTTACATCAGTTACATCCTCGTGGCATAAAACTACTGTGACGGAAAAGCATACCTGAAATGCCATATGCAAGTTTCATGAAAAAACAAATCATATCACCATGCAATGTCCTGATATACTTTAGTTGCAAGTTTATGGTCACCACATGACGGTAAATCAAACTTCACCTGACCTGGCCCGTGACTTCTGAAATAGTAGATTGCCCAAATGTGATAGTAAAGAAAATAATCATATATGTATCGTAGACCCATATTGCATAAGCTGTGTCCCATGTAGTTACAACAATGAAAATTAAAGAGACTCTTCGTTTGAATGGCTACCATAGTAGTTTTTTGAGGCACAATTTATATCTGACATGATTCAAGTCTTCATGGAGTCTATAGAAAATGCAAGCAACGAATGCTGAAAAGAACTTGGTCCAACTGATTCTCAAATAGATATTGGTGGGATCAAGTGGCTAACACACCACTAGACCATTGCAAGGATATCTCTAACAGTAGGAATTAGATAACTTGGTCTACCCAAAAACATACGGAAGTATAATAGCTGTGTACACTGTGTAAAATGAGATTTTTAAGTCAGGATTTGGAATACAGAAACGACTTTATATCCTTTCAGAAATGATTGACGAATGGTAACTGCTTACGAAAAGCAGTGGAGAAATTAATCATTACACTCTCACATGCCAAATCTAGAGCAGCTAATGCTTGGAAACAAATATTCAAAGCTCTTCCGACTTACCTATCAATTTCTTTGATACCCGTAGGAGAATAGCACTCAACACAAGGAGCGGCCATCAAATAAGAATTGAGAGAGAGAAAACACCTAATTTTCACCCTTGGTGTCCCTAGATAGCGAGGCTGAGGCTACGGCAATAAGCAGAACATGGAAATGACAGAACAAACTCGAATTGATCTGTAAGAAATAGTAAACAAAATACCTTCACCAAATCGAAGAGAAGACTTCTACTACTTTGCATCATTCCCGTGGTGTAGTAACCACCTAGGAAAAACATGCACGTACCCTTGTTTGAAGTTGAAAAGAAGCAGAAGGAAAGGGGATAATGAGATTTGGGCGGATGGTTGTGGTGGGAAGGGCTACGGGACAGAAATAGGTAGTGGTCGGCTGGTTGCACCCGCACAAGGGTCTCCCCTTCCATCCCTACTTTTTTCTCCGCGACCGTAAGAAATCCACTGTCGTGCTATATAGCTCGCTTCCAAAGTCACTTGTAAGGATTGAATCCAATACGTGGAAGCAAATGACAGGAGATGATGGCCAGAAGGCAGCGGCCACGGCGGCATCTCTCCTTGACAGACTATTCCCGCTACTGCCTGCCGCCGGGAAGTTAACCTCTGTGGGCTTGGTGGTGGATGAGATGCGGCAATCAGCACTATGGTTTTGGGACGGCTTGCGGCGGCGAGAGGAGGCCGTCGCCACCAGCTCCGCTTGCACGAAGAGTTTTTTCTGAAATCGGAGACGAACAATACGTCGCACAGAAGCGTCCCAGAGACAAGCGGCCCATATTTGATGCCCTAGCCCCAGGACGATCGCAGCCATCAATTCAGGATCGAATGATAAGCTGGATCAGTGAACGAGAAGGAGTTCAGGTCGGTCGTCGGAGTAGCAGCCCAGTAACGTTGGGCCGGCCCGGGACACACAGGCTGAGAGGTAGAAAAGGCCTTTGATTGCCTAAAAAAGTTGGCGGAGGATGCCAGAATGATCAGGAGCGTCAAATGAGATGATCGAATGGTAAAAAAGTTGGCGGAGGATGCCAGAATGATCAGGAGCGTCAAATGAGATGATCGAATGGTTATGAATGTCAAATCGCTGTGGATGCCCCTAGCTAGCTAAGTTTTACTGTTTAGTAATAGTGCAAAGTAACATAATTGTAATACTCATCTTATGTTAGCTTGTAGACTCATCTTCTCTTGGGAAGCGCTATGTTACAGTAACATATTATGTTACTCTAAGACTACCCACAGTGAGAGTAACATAGGTGGTAACATCACACATATCTAGATAAAATAGATGATATAGCAAGCAATTAATGAAGAAAGAGAGGTAAAAGAAAATTTGTCTTGGAATACATGCCACATAAGCAAATTTGTCTTGAAATGCGCTATGTTATTACATAAGTTACTCCCACTATGACTAACATAAGACTAGCCACAATGCATAGTAACATACTCCCTCCGTCCGTGAATAAGTGTACTTCTAGCTTTTGTCTTAGGTTAAAATTTTAAAATTTTGACCAACTTTATAGGAAAAAGTACTAGCATTTATGACACTAAATTAATATTACTAGATCTATTTTGAAATATACTTCCATAATATATCAATTTGATGTCATATATGTTATTACTCTTTTGTATATAGTTGGTCAAAATTTCAAAACTTTGACTTAAGACAAAAGCTAGAAGTACACTTATTCACGGACGGAAAGAGTACACTAGTAACATACACATATCCTAGACTATGCTACTACCTTCATAGTGGGTAGTAACATCAGTGTGGTGTCATGCACAACTTCATTTATTAGGTTATAGACTCATATTGCATTGGGACATGTGATGTTACGGTAACTAGCTAAGTTACTCAAACTACCTCTCTCATCATTAACTCATTGCCACATAAGCAAATTTGCTGAGTAGGACTCGATGTTACTGCTGAAGTTACTCCCACTGTGGCTAGTCTAATGGGAGAATCATATGTAGTATCATGCATGTCAACTAGACATTTGCTGAGATGACACATAATTAAATAAGAAAAGAGAGAATTGAGTAAATATGATACAATATCATATTAAATAATGCACTAGTATGTGTCATGCATTACAATAAATGAGGTCGTTATTACAATAAATGAGGTCGTTGTGATACCAAGTTATGATACTATGCAACTTGAGGTAGCACTAGTATCATATGCATGATAATTGTATATTAGAAAATCAAATCAACTATCTAATCAAGCATCAATCCTCGGAATTTTCTCCGTGACCAGAGGGATCAGAAAACTTGGCACCGGATTCCGAAGTACCAAAAAAACGAAGAAAGCAAAAGAAAAAGAGAAAATCCGAGCAGCGATGGAAATGTTTGATACTTTTCATTGCGACCAGTCTCAATTCTATTTAGATATATTACTTGCGTCCCAAAATTATTGTCTTAAGTTTCTCTAGATACAGTTGTATCTAACACTAAAATATGACTAGATACATCAGTACAGGACAAATCTAAGACAAGAATTTTGGGACGAAGGGAGTACTAACTATGATACTTCCACTGCGGGTAGTCTGATGCTTTGAAATAACTATGAATTAATCTAATTGGTTGTTGCTATGTACTGTATGAAATTAACGGATGGTTACCAATAGTATTTTTCGTTGGTCCTCTTGTTTTGCTAGTAGGCCCAATAAACCCGAACACATGGTGTAATATCATGTGCATGTCCCCTTGGAAGTGAATCTGCATGCATGAAGACAATTAACTCTCCTGTGCAAAATGAGAAAAGTGTCATGCCTACACGGGAGATATTTTTAAAAACATAAGGTCTTATATTTGTTTACGAAGGGAGTCACTATTAAGGAAAACATACAGATATGTTAAGGATACAACGGCGTGGACAGTTCTTTGACGAAAAGCAAACAGAACTAAAGTTCCACCGCTCCATAGACGAAACCTTGAACTTTGCCGCTCCTCCATCACAACAATCGCCAGATGACGATCGCGGCGCAAATCCAAGACACAAATAAGACAAGCCCATGGTCTCAAGGCGTTGGAAACCACAATAATAGCTCACCACAAGAGGCGGGGCCATGAAGAAAGATGGAGGAACATCCGTGGGGGCATCATCCCCGAGCTAATTGGGATGAAGATCCATGGGGACAAACGCCATAAAACTGGAAGAAGGATGACTACACTCCGCCAACAATCCACGAACACCTTATCGGATATGATGTTCCTTGAGGACAAAACCCACCACAAGCCCCTCACCGACAGTAGTCACACTGTCGGCAAGATGAAGAAATGACCAGAGGATGTTTATTCTTGGATTGGAAGTGCCACCCCAACTCCACAAAGATGAAGACACAAAGAACACACTGCCTGTGCTCGAGCTCGTCACCCGTGGAGAAACCACTAGCTCAAGGGACCGAAAATCACATTATTAGGAGCGTCGTGCGACAAAAGCGACGAACAAGCCCTGACACACTCACTCACCAAATGGTTCGAGATCCCCCTCACGGCATCCCGACATGGCGGGCGAAGGAGATCGATGGCAGGGCCAATGAGAAGATGTAGGATTATTGCTTGTGTAGATTGAATCCGAGAGAAGAGAAGCGAAAGCTAGACGCGACTAGGGTTGTTGAATTAGTGGCGGTGGCGTTGTTTGGCGTTCAAGAAACTAACAAGAGAGAGCATTGAGGATAATGATAGATTTTTTTAGGAGGACTAGGTAATTGCCCGTGCGTTGCAACGGAAAAAATAGGTATAGCTCAAATGACGTGTGTAAGTTAACTCCGAGTTACCACACATGAAAATGCATGGTGTCTCTTCTCCATCAACACCTGTTTTTGGCTCACCACAAATGAAATTCCGTCATCAATCCTTCTCTGTGATTGTAATCCCACAAATATTGTCTCTGATATTATTCTACCTAAATCACATATATGGCCACAATGAATGTTATTGGTGATGCACAAGCATGGCCTGATGGTGTCATTTTCTTAATCACCAAACCAGCCTATTTCATTTATCAACAAACTAACCCTTATACTGGACACAATCATTAAATACATAACACATGGATAGACTAAATAATAATGGATAGGGGCATTGGATGACAAGTTGAAAACAAGAAACTTGTGAAAACAAATAACCAAATCTCATTCATATGGTAGAGAAAATATCCATCGCCACATGTTGCTGGTTTGAAGGCATGCTAGGTTCAACAACGGTCATTTTCTCTTCCTTAGCATTACAATATCCCTCTTTTCCTCCATCCGCCATGATATTTACGTTACGATTACATGTGAGTCATACAAATATTCTTCAGGCTACATTGATCAAGCGGCGTTTCTGCTTTTCGGTACATAAAGATGATGTATAATAATCAGAAAGGTAACATTCAGTCAATCTTCTGCGGACCATTGAGAACCTTGTGTGAACTGGATCCATATAATGATAGGTTGTTCTCTTGATGGTTGCATGGTATCTGTGCATTGTCTGTCTTGGTTCTCTTAATTTTCATCACATGCAAAATTTCCCGTCCATGAATAGAAATCAAAATATTTCCCGTCCAAATAGAAGAAGAATCAAACTTCACAATAAGGCTGAGTTTTGTAAAATAAAGTCAGTTCAGTTGCAACTGAATAGTAAGCCATTACCAAAGTTGGTACATGTAACCAGGTATGGTAATATAATCCAGCGAAATCAAGGATGATACACAATCCAACAAAATAATTTACAATCAATCAGGTTATGTTAATGTGGAGAGAAAATGACTACTAACTGAAGTGATTAGAAATCCATAGTATTGTGCAAGGAATATGAATAAATAGCAAGAAGCGCGATGTGCTATGGAATATTTGAACGACCCAACTGTACTACTACATATATCTTGCTAGTCTTTTGGTTAGCGAGAGCTCAGATAGTAGTATTGTTAAAAGTATGGGAATACAAATATACATATTGCTAGTCTTCCAGGGATATATGCAACAAAAATCTATCCTGACTAAGAGTACAGCCGGACTTGCAAAGGGTTTACGTTTTCTGCAACATGAATAAAATATACTCCCTCTGTTTCTAAATATAAGTCTTTTTAGAGGTTTCAAATGGACTACAACATAGAGATGTATATAGACATATTTTAGAGTGTAGATTCACTCATTTTTCTCCATATGTCCGTTGTTGAAATCTCTAAAAAGACATATATTTGGGAATGGAGGAAGTAGCTAATATAAGATTAATCAATGTGTATTGAGCGCCTGATTTCCCCGAGAAATATAAAAAATATATTCGTGGGATGACCCTGAAAGGGAGGAAGAGGAACATTGCAGCAATGAAGAAAAAGCAATGTAGACGTACATAACTGCGTCATGCACGGTAGCTCCCCATCTTGGCATTTCCTGTAGAACATCCTCGTAACTATACCATAGAAAAAGTAAATCAAATGGCAACCAAGCAGACAAGAAAATATCTGAAAATTATAAACAGAAAAGTATTTAAAAATCTTGAAAGGATTTAACAAAACAAGCCTCGCAGCAACACTGATGACCTTTGTCGCGCCGCTCGTTGCCGCATCCTTCAAGCTAGCAGTTGACGCTCAGTCGGTCGTTTGCCCGGGAGTCTGCGGTCTAGCCAACCTCGGTCCTTCCGAAAAAGGCTTGGTTGTGGTCCAATCATGAACTGGTGGAAGACGCTCGTGGGGAGGGTTCAGCAGTGATGCTTAGGGCGACTACATCAGGAAAAGGGCTCGGCGGCGACAGTCAACATAGGCGCGCAGAGGCGACGTGGGTCTGGGCCTCAAGTCTCCTCCATTGTTTGTGCAGACTTGAGGCGAGTACTCCAGTCTCTTATCCTCAAGGAGGATGGTGACCTCGAGGGGCACGGTGCGAGCGGGATCCCAGCAGCGTTGCATGTATGGTCTTGCGTTCCCATGTAGGGTCTTCTCATCATCATGAGATGAATTAGAGGAAATCAATAAAGGAAGCAAGAGATTTTATGGGCAAAAAATAAAGACAGAAAAGGCAGGAAATTGATTACCATATGATACGATTTGTGTATTGTGTTACCAAAGAATGACGGAATTGATTGTGTTCTGCGTTACAGAAAATAAGGAAGAGAAGAATTCGGTCCGTGATTGGCGTGAATTGGTTGTGTTATATGTGTTACCTAATAAGAGATTGACTACCATACCATACAAGAATTGATTGCTGTTACCAAAGATTGATCCTGGTATGTCCGGCCAGATGAAACCCGATTCTAAATAAAAAAACCGGAAAGGAGAGGAAAATCCGTGTGGAGATATTGTACGGGGAGGGAGGACGAAGGGTGGAACGACGTAAGACGGAGAACGGAACACTCCGTTTCTTTTAGGTAGTAGAGATGAGGCAGTTAATTACGGGAAGTTATTCGTCCGGCCTACAACACTGCTCACTATGGGAGTATATCATAACTAGTAAGATGCATCTTCGTACAATGTCAACTAAGCATATTGATGGCATTTTGTATTTAAAAATAAGGAGGATTACCTCCGGCTCTACATCATTATGATGCACACAACCATATATTATTAAAGTTCAAATACCAAGCACAGTACTAAAGTACACCAGCATATTGATGACATGACATAGTATTAACTGAGGAAAAAGAAAACACTAGTACTCCCTCCGGTCCTTTTTACTCTGCATATTAGATTTTTGTGAAGTCAAACTTTGCAAAGTTTGACAAAATTTATATTAAAAATAATATCAACATCTATAATACCAAATATATATATTATAAAACTACATTTCATAATGAATCTAAAAATATTGATTTGGCATTGTGAATGTTGATACCTTTTTCTCTATAAATTTGGTCAAAATAGATATACTTTAACTTCGGGCAAAACTTATATGCAGACTAAAAAGGACCGGATGAAGTATCATATCAAGATACCACGTCATAAACATTATGTGCTCTTATATGTCATAAAAATAACAAATAAGCTCATTTGAAATACCAATTATGATATTATGCACTATAGAGATGGTATCATAGACTAGTATCACATGCATATCATAATTCCTGCTACGAGCAGCCTAGGAACATGAAATACCCGGGAAAGCCGAGCCGCATATGATATCCGAACATAGGAAGCATAGGTTTGTGTCTTTGATGTATCTTGTGTCCGCAAAATTTCAAGAAGAATAGTAACGGAGCTGGGTGCGAGGGAGAGTCGTGATTTCAACCTTCATCCTTCAACCTTCAACCACAATAATGGCGATGGCGGCGAGCGAATGGTGACGATGATTGAAGGTTTTTTGCCTTATGCAATTGGGCTTCCGTTTATGGGTCATACGTCTTTAGGCATTGTTGGGTTGCTTTCTAGTTTCCAACTACGTGTCATCACATGCTACTTTCCAACTCTAGTCCAGTGTCAGCCTCGCCGCCCCACCCTCCACTCATCGCCACTCACCGCCATGCACTCG
>NC_041383.1:152439729-152480973 GCF_002162155.2 Triticum dicoccoides | reverse complement strand
GCCATCTCTCTGTACCCCCAAATTCCGGTTTCTTTGGCGAGCCCGGACCACGTGCACCCCAGGGCCGTCTCCAAAAATTTGGGGCCCTGGTGCAATATGTAAAATGGGGCCCTATTTTTTTTAGTTACATAATTATTGTAATTAAATCATACTCTCACTTAATTATATAACTTTAAATTTGTGTATATTCGTACATATTTTGAAATGTATCAAACATCAATGCTTAAAGAGTAAGGGTAGTACTAAAGAAATAAACTAAACATGTCTCTTCTTAGGTTTTTCAACACTAGAACCATACTACCTCCATTCCTAAAAGTAAGGCCTATTTTGTTTTGTTAAGACATATATTTGTCCAATAATTACTCCATATATAGATGGTTATATGACATGAAATTTGTGTCGCTAGATTCATATTTGAAAGTACTTTGTTATGATAATGATTTTGTATCACATAAACATATATTAAAAGAGTAATTATTGGTCAAAGTCCCGTCTTAACAAAATGAAATACGCATTATTCATTGGAACGGAGGGAGTAGCTGGGATGCATGATTCTTCTTTTTTATAAACCAAACAAATGTAATAACAATGAATTCAAACATTATATAAAATATATGTTTATCATCAAGATAATAAAACAGAAGGAGATCAATCCCTGAATTTTGAACGAGCAGCTATCTTGAAATTCTTAGATGTGTGATAACTTGAGCAACTAATCACTCGATAGATGAACTGATGCACATGTACACAAAAGATGAAAAGAAGAAAATCAATACAACTATTCAATATAGTGTTTGTGAGGATAAACCGATGAAAAGTGTAATTATTCACCATAGTCTTTGTCAAGACAAACTAATGGAGAAAATGTAATTATTCAATACAGTTTACGGAGATGAACATGAATACTCATTATTATAATTATTCAACAAACAAATAGACTAAAGAAAAAGAAAAGAGACAAAAGTAATGCTTGCACGAATCTTAGCATAAAATCAATGACATACGACTTAGATGTGCAATACTTAAAGCACATGTATGTGCTTTAGGAAATAGGCTTTTGGCTTAAGTGCCCTTGAAGTGATAAACCGATCTGTGATATATCCGGGCGCTCTGCCGTCGGCTGCTTCGGCTTGGGGCATTGGCTGGCTGGCGCTGCGACGCTGCCTTGCAAACGCCGTTGGGTCTGCCAGTCGCCGCCTTGCTCCGTGCGGTCGTCTTGATCCGTCGAGCTAGCAGAATTGAATCAGGTTTTTTAGGGATATATAATCGCAATCAGTTGGGCTTGGAGGGAGATATGTCTACAAAAGTACCCCCTCCGTTCTGAATTACTTGTCGCACGTATGGATGTATCTAGATGTATTTTAGTTCTAGATACATCCATTTCAGCGACGAGTAATTTGGAACGGAGGGAGTACTTGCGTATCCAGCCTTTTTTTGGAGAATTCTTTCTTGCGTATCCAGCCTTGTTTTAGGGGAAACACCCAAACCGTATTACTAATGGTTCTGTTTACACAGCCCGGGGGCTCCAAACGCCACATATAGCGGTCATGTATAAAACTCACGACATGTTTTGAGATAACTCCAGAAATTATCGTTCTAAGGTCTGAAATCTCGTTTATGATCATGGCATTTTCTCCAAGATTTCCATCATGAATATTTCGGATCACACCTTGGCAATCAGAGGCTACCTGTACCGACATAACTCCTTGATCTTGAGCAAGGCATAGGCTTCTGTACAAGCTATTGCTTCCCCACATAAGGGATCTTGAGCACCCTCCATAACTAGCGTAACCAGTTTTTTTTTTTTTTTGAGAAACAATTAGCGTATCCAGTTTTTTTTTTTTGAGTAAATTAGCGTATCCAGCTGAATCGATCGAGTTCGCAAGGGAGAATTGGCTAGCGCCAGGCCCATAGAGGCCTTCCTGTCATCCCCGAGCCTCCCATGGATAGTCTGCGGCTTTGGTGCTGCATCTCGTCTCCTTCCTTCTGCCACAAATCGACTGACCCAACATCGAAATCCAGGCAACTTTTTTTACATTTAGCTATTCTGGACCCTAAAAAAAAACTATTCTAGGTTTGTATTATGTCCTTTTCATCTAATGATACCATATTCATATTTCAGGATGTGCAGCCGCGACAAGAACGGACTAGATTATCAACTGTTCTTTAATACCAGAGGAGCATTTAAGCCTATTGGCTGGAGTGGACTGACTGTAATTGCCTGTTTTTGTGGTGTGCTGAAAATCATCTGGATGAAGTATCGGATCGCTAGCATGGTGCTCTTATTGAGTCCAATACTTGTCCGGTCATTATCTGAGGTGTCACCAGGAGTATGGTATCCGATGCGTAGTGCTGCATCACTAGGGAGTCCATTAGTTGCAATCGTATTGCTAGCTCCCTCTATATCAAAAGACCACTCGTTGTTCGAATGGGCAGTGTTCTTAGTACTACTTGGGGCAGTGCTCGTAGCAACAATAAGCAATCTGCACGTCAGAAGAACCAATAAATTTGTGGACAGTCTTCCAGGCAGCAAACAAGAATCTTGGTGTCAAGTTATTATAAACATGTGCATGATTGCTGCTCTAGGGATGCTGGTGTACATGTTTGGTGCACATGAACATGAAACATCAACGATGATCATAATTGAAGTATGTGCACTAGTGATACTGTCATTTGGCAACTTACAGATTCCAGCAGCAGTTGTGCGTGTCATTCTAGCATCAGGTGGGTTTACCCTAGTAGATCGTAGTACTGAGCCTGCATACAATGAAAAACTTGATGGTCAACAAAACATTAAAGCATCTCTAAAAATCTTTTATGGGATTATGCTTGCACAAGGAATACTCTATGCCATGGCCTGCATGTTCGAGTTCTTCTCTTACATCCCTCGAAGATCCCTCGCCTGCCGTGTTGGAGTTAATGCTCAGTGGGGAAAGAAATCTGTCAATATGTATTATGCATATGCGTCAGAGAAATGCAAGCAAGGGGGTGTTCTTGCTCCAAAGAAGATCAGCCTCAGCACCTTTGCCATGGATTCTGTGAAGTCGGATTTTTTTTTGGAGAAATCAGATTCAACCAAAAATCAGCTCTACGGGGTACAAGTGGTGCACAACTTTCTGCAAAGTGAAGTAACCAAGGCACAACTCCTTTCAAAACTCGCCACTTCTAACAAGACGATGACCAGAATAATCAGAATGTTGGATTGGACAAGTCCAAAGGATACAGCTATCAGATTATATGCCGCAAAGGTCATGGTGGAGCTTGCAAAGAATCTCCGTGTTGGCACTATCCCTGGTACAATGCAGCTTGTATCTGCACTTCTTGACGCTGAAAGCAGACTGAAAAGAGGAAATCCACTCTTAGACACCGATGATGAACACGAAGAAAGACAAGCTCCATTTCTGGAAGGTAACCAAGAGCAAGGATATCATCATACGGTAAGGGATGTAGCTGATAACCAAGGGCAAAGGCCCAACCCAGTTCAAGACACTGATGATCTGCTCGAGGAAACACAAAACTGCTCGACCCAACAAGCTTGCAACGACAAACATAACTACATACTCAAATGCTGGCAGTGGATTTCAGAATTACGTCCAATTCCCAATGAACAACCATCGACAGACCATGATCTTCTCCCTGCACTGGCCATGACAATTATTGAAAATCTTGCTGGTTGTGATCAAGACAACTGTGTGGAGATCAGCAAAGCAGCTGATCTTATCTCGAAGATCATAGGATTCACAAGCTACAGAAGTGACACAATGAATACTGATATAGAACAGAAGATCCTACTGAAGTCATCACTGAAGGTACTCCAAAGGCTCACAAGCATTGGCGGGGAAATTGGCATCACACTGCGGTGCAAGATATCGAAACACCCCTTCCTACTGAGTAACCTCTCAGACATCCTTGGAGACGACAAGAGCAGCCAGATATCGAGAAAGTTGGTGGCGGGAATACTCAGAAACATTGCCATTGATGAGAAAACAAGACAGGACATTGGTCGCTTCCAAATGATCATCACCAAGCTGATGCAGACATTTCTCAGTGCAGAAGGAACCATGAGTGCCAATTCTGATCACTTGTCAAGGAAGGTCGCCGGGCAAGCACTGGCAATGCTGACAGTACAAAGTGTTCAAAACTGCTTGGTTATACTGAAGGAGCCAGAGTTCATGAAGGAACTCAAAATCTTGATCCATGATAAACGGTACATATATGTGGCGGCAAGCATGTTGCGTAATCTGTGCCTGCACAGTGAAGCCGAGCTCAGAGACTCAGACCTGAAGGAGCTATGTCATACCTTACGAGAGGTGAGCCCCGCTACTTCAAGCAACAAGTGCTTTACATATATTTGACATGTCATCATGAAAATTTGACCAGTACATTTGCTCATTTAGTTACCACTGTACTATATAGATAAAGCTATACATCATTTTCTTTACTGGTAACGGTACATCTCATTTACAGGTGTGGGAAAGAATAATGGACGTGGATGGGGCAGAACTAGAGATCCTGATTGGGCTTAGTTCACAGATATGTAAAGTTAATCCTAAAGACTTCACCCGTGAACTCGACAATGGTCAGATTAAGCAGAGATTTCTGAAGAGGCTTATCGACACACTGAATGAAAATATGAAACCTAGCACTCATTGTCCTGGGATCAGGAGGGTGATAGTTGAGCAAATCATACACTTGATGGAGTGCAATTCTAGTTATGCAGATTGCTTGAGTGAATTCAGGATGACAGAAGCATTATCAATGGTAGAACAAACACTGTCAGAGGCTGAGGACTACAGGCTCTTCTTGGGTGATGAAGGATTTATGAAGTACAACGTGCCTTTATCCAATTTTGTCGCCATAGCAAAAAAAATGTACGCGTTGCGCTGTGTTATGGCCCAGGCGCAGGAGAATAGGGATTAAGAGTTTAAGACTTTTATAGTAGGGTTTTAGTCCCGTAGAAGGTTTCCCTACTGTATCCATGTCTATTAAGAGTCCAAGTCTATTAAGTTCCTTTTAAAGTTTCTTACCTACCAAGTCATTGTAACCGTGGCTATATAATTTTAGGGAAGATTATTCTGAAAATCAAACAATGAATTAAACTCCAAGTGATCTACGTCCATGTCCTTCCTCGTCCGTATCCATCATGCTTTTTTGTATAAAGGACCACCCGCACCAACGAATTGGCAGAAAAGATCCCGTGCTGATATTATTGTCAAATCTAACCTGTCGCTAGCTGGCCATATGACACGTGGCAAATGCCGCTATCCCATATGGAAGCATGTACTATTCATGTATAGTTCATATGCAACAACAGTTTCCATGAACTACGACAGTACTAGGCAGCGCACATTACAGCCGCCATCCCTGATGGTGATGGCGGCATGTGATGTTCGCAAGGATGAACATAATTCAGAAAATAACAAAAAAAATTGAAAAACATGGAGGATGAAGCGTAATTTGAAAAAACAGTAGAAAAATAAAATAACATATTAAAAAAATTGGCACGAAAGATGATCCAATATTCTAGATGCATGCATATTTTGGTGTTGAGATGACATAGGAGAGCTCTGAAAAACAAACAAATCGAGCAAAAAGAAGCTTAGTACGCTTGAGGATCTTTGGTGCCAAAAATTCCAGATTTTTTATTTTTTTACTATATTTCACAAATTACGGTTCAACCACATAAACGGTATGTGTCAGCATAGGGGATGGTGGCATGTACTGTCGTCCCCGTTCCAAAGCAGTTTGAGCATGAACAGTACATGCCGCCATAGAGGAAGGCCGCATGTGCCATGGTAGGTGGACTTCTACTTTGTCTTTCTTGAATGAATGAAAAATTGTTTGCAGTGAGGATAAAGGATAATCATATCATTTTATCTGTATTTTATTTCTCTGCCTTGTCTTCTACCAGGCATTATTTGTAATTTAAATGCTTATTAATTTGTCTTCAACTGTTTGTGAAACAATGCTGTGGATTATTCAGCTGATTAAGATCAGCACCGCTACAAAACAAACACCTGTGCACAAAATAAGGGTTGCATTTAAAAACAAATAAATAGGGCATCACTATTAAAGAGAAGAAGATGGCATCATGTTACAGCACAGATACTGCAGAATTGCTTCCTACTGATAAGTGTGCTTCGCGCAGACAGGCATGGATATGTTGCAGGAAAGTCTGCAAGTTCCGTGTAAGCACCCAAGAGCCGGTCTCAGATAACTTGTATTTACTTTTTCTGTGGTCAGACCTTCCATTTGCAGCTTCTATAGATCAAATGAGTCCTTTATATTTGCGTCACACTCCTGGTTGTATTCGTTTCGCTGTCACTTCATCGACAGATGTTGGAAAGAGTGCCTGAGGCATAGGGGATAAAACTAGATGACTTAGTAAAATTCCGTCCATGAATATCTAATGTCATCTCTGAATATTCTGATCAAGCTCTGAAGCAATATACTAGTAGTGCCAGAATGGGAAAAAAAAACATGGACAAGCTGATCGATGCACTGAATGCAGATACAAAGCCAGTGCTTGTAATCCAGGAATAATAAGGCAGATAACTAACCACAGGATGTACATCAGTACATGATGCAGTTGAATCATCACTTTGTAAACTATCCCGGGATTGCTAGATGACATGAGCACGTCAAAGGTAGAAACAATGGCTAGCTTACGGGGTTCCCATGAGCAAGCAGGGATCAAGCAGTACTATGGCAATAGCATTACCTCTCCCTCTTTTGGAAGCAGCAGAAGTTGCAGAACAGTTGATGACTGGACATTCACCTTGAAATCAAATCAAACTCCTCCTCCACCACCACCGCTCGACCTGACCGCCCTTGCCCATAGCAGGCCGGTGGCGGAGCTCGATGACGCGGGTGGCGTCGCAGGCCACTGAGGATGCCTCCCCCCTCTGGCCCCACACGCCAGTGGCAAGAGCAGGGCAGCGACGACGAGCTCCACGCGAGGAAGGTGGTGGCTCGGATGACGTGCAGTGCGGCGCGCTTGACACGGCGACGGCGACCTCCAGTGCGTCTTCACGCGGCGGCGGCGGAGAGGCGGGGGTTCGGTGCGGCGTGGGCGCTGCTGTGTATCGCTCGTTGCGAGCAATACACACACACAGCGCGTCGCTCGCGCGAGGCGCTCGGTGGACCGGCCCATTATTGCGCCTCGCTCGGTCGCCAGTAATGTCTAGTAGTATTTTAAACCCTGGTTTGATTTTGTAGAGGCGGTCCGGATCAAAGCCTGAACTCCAACTCCCTGAAGTCGACACCCTATATTCAGTGATCCCGCCCAATTCAAACCCTGAACCTATTTGTCGCACCAGGAAAAGGACAACCCCGACCGAGATAACCTACTCCTTTTTTTTTGCGGGGCGGGATAACCTACTCCTCTTACGGACTATTCAGACACACGCGTCATATCCATCTTTCTTCCCTTTTTCTTTACGTCTCTCTCACCTCACAACAGATCCGTTAAAAAAACCTGACTACATAATAGGCACGACCAATCCTGTGCACGCTTGCTTGGGTCCGGCACCGGCCGCAGTAGCTAGCAAGGTGGCTCAACGGGAGCCATTTTTGCGGTTCTGACCTGAGAAGAGAGTCGACAAAGAAAGGAGAGGAGTGCCAATGAGGTGCGGCGTGGTTGCAGGTTGCGCCACTGGCCGGAGTGGAATCGTAGGGGGGGGGGGGCGTGGAGTGCAGGTCGATCTCAACGGTGACGACACGGTTGACTGCGCCCTGGGGAGGCGAGCGGCAGGCTGGTTCCAGAACTGACCTCAAGTATGGTGTTGCATGTGCAGAGCGCGATGTGACGCGCGGTGACATTGTGGATGCGCAGTTGCCGAGAAGGTGTTGTGCCCACGTCTTATATAACCGGAACCTCCCGTCCCACACGGCCGCACGCCAGTGCCGGCTGCTCATTCGCATTTGCTCTTTTTTAAAATTTTGAGTTTTTCTAACAAGATTTTTCTATGAATTCGCAAATTTGAAAACGTTCGCTAATTCAAAAAAGTTCATAAATTTTAATAAAAATTGTGCAAACAAATTTATTGGTATCAAAATATGTTCTTGATTTTGAAAAATCTTCGCGAATAAAAAAAGTGAACAGTTTTTGAAAATTGTGAACTATTTTGAAAACACAAACATTGTTTAAAAACGTGAACATTTTCTAAATTTTTTGAACATTTTCAGAAATTGTGATTTTTTAAAATCCGAAAACAATTTATAACACTAAAACTTTTAAAAAATGTGAACAAATTTTGAAATTTGTGAAAAATTTCTGGAAATTGTGGTTCTTTCTGGAAAACACAAAAGCTTTCCAAGACTGTGACAATTTTTGAAATTTGTGAACATTGAAAAAATTTGGGCATTTTTTAGAGAACGTGGACATTTTTTGAAATTGTGAACAGTTCTTGAAAAATAAGAACATTTTTTGTAATCCAAATCATTGTTTAAAATTTCAAACATTTTTAAGATTCTGAACATTACTGAAATTTATGAATTTTTGAAAAAGACAAAATAGTGAAGAAAAGAGAAGAAGAAGAAACAGAAATAAAAGAAAACAAGGCCGGTAAAGAAAACAATTGAAATAAACCGAAGAGAAAACCAGCTAGAAGCTTCGAAAAACCATGGATAAAAACAGCTAGAGCACCCTCCCTGCTCCCCGCTAATGGACCGGCCTACCAAGAGCGATATAGTGGGCGATCACTTTAATATGTATCGTAATAAGTGATACATATTATTTGCGACGGTGAAATCACTAATTAAGAAGTACTCACTCCAGAGACTACTCTCATCTCTCCAGGTTGCGACAAGTGACGCACTACGGGCCTGTTTGGTTCCCAGCCTAAGGTTGCCACGCCTAACTTTAGTCATGCCACAACATCTTAGGCATGTGTTTGGTTCATTGCCACACTTATGGCATGCCACACTTTTCTAGTTGTATGGCCCACATGTCATAGTGATGCGACCTGTTGTAGTATAGACACTAAGGTCGTCGATGTTTCGCCAGAAGCCGATTGTGTCCAAAAGTACATATATGTCAAAGTGCCCGCTGTTAAGTTACGTAGATGAGCAACCGCTCATAAAAGATACATGCATGCACGCTGAATCGTTGCAGACCATGTGCATTTGGAAAGATGAGAAGCATGTTCAGGTTGAGATGATACTTTCTTGTGCGTTAGACTTTCATGCATTAGACTTTCATGCATTAGAAGAAAAACAAGGAAAAGAATATTCCAACTATTTTGGTGAGCCACGTTTACAAGAAGGCATCAAGGAGTCCATGATGTATCTTGTGTGTTTGCTAACCAAGATCAGTTGCTACGTGAGGATCAAATATATATATTATTTCGTATTCCTCTTCTTACCATGGAAAGAGCGTGTATGGAATGGATTGTTAATACGTGATCAGCTTACATTAAAAGAAGTCGTATGGGGCCCACCTGCGGATAGAGATGCACTTGATGATGTATGGCGCATCAGTCCATATTAGTGCACGTTATGTTATTTAAATTGGCTTGTAAAAGATTGCATGCTTGCATGCAAGTCATCCGGACGGTAGAGTCCAAGTCAGTTTAAAGTTTATTTATTTTTTTGTGTTGCCGGGCAAGTCTAGGATAGAAATATATTTGGTTTCCAACTTTGTTAGGTGTCGGCTGATATATAAAGCCAAGGTGCGTCACATGTAAGAGGAGGTTATATTTTTATGATAGACACGATGTGTTTTTAGGGTAAATACATGTATCGAGTTTTGGGGGAAGCTGTCTAAAAATCTCTAAGTTTTGGAGGAAGGTTTAGAAAATCTCTGTGTTGCGATTTCTCTTCATGGAAATTGTTTTGTGCGTGAGTACCGTCGTCGAGACTGGTTTTCTCGTGCTGAGCCGTAAGGTTCAAACCCTCTACTTCGTGTATATCGCGTGCGCGGGCGAGAGGTTGCTACTACTGAAGGTGGAGGGTCGTGAAAGATCGGGCTGCAACAATAGATCGGATCTCACAACGAGGTTTGGTCTACATCACATAGGCTCAATTTTTTTGCCAAATCTTGCCACACTTGTGGTGGCCATTTTGTTAGTCACACTTTTTCTGACAGCCATACTTTGCCTAGGTTAGTTGTGGCAAAGTTACGCATGAACCAAATAGGCCCTACATGTGCGTCACCTGTCGCAACCTAGGAGTTTTCCCTTTTTTCATCGATCTATTTGCTCAAAATATTTTATCTCTAAAACCGTGCGTCCAAATCTCGAACCGTTTTCACTGTTGGATTTCTCGTGTCGAGATCTTCAAAATCAGGTCCCATATTGATAGGTTTTGACTTTTTTTTAAACGACGAAAAAACCGAACCGGGAGCACGTGTTTTTCCTTTTCGGAAGCCTTTTCTGAGAGGCACGACTGTGTCTCTCGCAGAAGCAAAATCGTGCCTCTCGCGAAAGAAAAAAAAAGAGAAAATGCGGGTTTTTTTCGTTTTCGATAGGCACGGCCGTGCCTCTTGCGGAAGTAAAACCGTGCCTCTTATGGAAGGAGAAAAATATATTTTTTTCATTTCCGAGAGGTATGGCCGCCTCTCACGAAAGCAAAAACCATGCCTCTTGCGGAAGGAAATTTTTTTAGAGAAAACATGTTTTCTTTCCATTTTTGAAAGGCACGGCTAGAGGAAGTAAAACAATGCCTCTCGGGGAAGCAGAACCGTACCTCTCTTACGGAAGCAAAACCGTGCCTCTCCTGCAAAAAAAAACGTGTTTTTTTTTCATTTTTAAGAGGTACGGCCATGCCTTTCGCGGAAGCAAAATCGTGTATCTTACGGAAGCAAAATCGTGTCTTTTATAGAAGCAAAAAATAACTGTGTTTTTTCACGCAAAAAAATTGAATTGTTTTCTGTCGAAAAGCTAGAAATGACCGGTGAAAAACTGAATAGTCGAGAAAAAGGAAAAAAGCATCTAAAAACCCAAAAACGCGTGCGGAATAATAAAACAAACAAAATTCTAAGGAAGCACCCAGAGCGCGACATGTGGCGACAGCTGAGAGTGCGTCCTAAGTGGTCGTTGGGAGGCTCCTGAAGGAGCGCTTGACAACTAGTTGCTCTATTGTGACTGTGTGATTGCTAATGGTTAGGTACGCCCGTGGGCTGGGTTTGCCACATGGCATGTCGGCATTTTTTTTATTGTTTTCTCATCATATGAGAGGCGCCAGGTCCGTCAGTGGTATTTTTGGCTCCACGGACCGAAGATAACTAACAGAAATCACATATGTGCTTGGTGGAAGAGTTTAGACGTACCCCTCATATGTGCTTGGTGGAAGAGTTTAGACGTACCCCTCATATGTGCTTGGTGGAAGAGTTTAGACGTACCCCTCAAAAGAAAAAGGAAGAGTATAGACGTCCATTATTATAAGATGATATTGCATACATTCCCATTTCCATGGTGCCTAACTAAAGCTCTCTGAGGACGTTAGTATAGAACTGATGTTCCATATCAGGGTACCCGGTGCACGAAGTGTTCCCTAATATATTTTTGGTACCATGAGTTGAGAAAAGAAATAAAGAGAAAATAGAGTCACGGTACGGGCCATTGGCTAAAAATGTTTGTTGCGTTCGTGATATTTTGGTGTGATCGATCCATGAGCGAAACCGAACAGATAGGGCAATATTAGGGCTTGTCAATGGAGATGGTCAGGAAAGTCTGTAATCCGGCGTAGTGAGGGGGTGGCGCTACAACTCGCCAAAACGAACTCGCATCGCCTGATTTGGTTTTGAGTAGGAAATAGGACAACTGCAACCCTAGTTAATCCTTGGCACAAAACCTCCGCGAGGGCCGTCCCCTACAGTCCTACTGTACTCACGGCCGGGAAGCAGGAGCGAAATCTCCGCGTTGCGCGGCCTATCCCTTGCACCGCCGGGGTGGCAGTGTCGCAGAGCGCATGTGCGTCTCCTCCGCGCGGCTGTAGTCTGCGAGAAGGAGCCACTTCTACATGCCGCCCTCGCTCTGCTCAGGGCCCGCCGCGGAGACGCGCACCTGCCTTCTCTTTCCCGCGCCCACACGCGGCTAAAGCCCGACACCGCGTCACCGTCTAGCCATGTTCGTCCGGAGATGCTCAGCTCGCTGGATGCCAAACCAGTGATGGACGAGCGACTTTTGGTGCCCCTGTCAATGGCATCATCGCAATGGCGTGGTGTGTTGTGTGCAGCTGTGCAGCAGGATTCGCACGGAAGGAGCGCAAAGAAGACGCGCCTGCCTGCTGCGAGGGGACAGATACCCAGTTCTCTCAGCTCATCGAGCGCACGGGGTTACTTTCTTCTGAGTAGTGGGAGTCATGGCTAGCTAGTATAGCTAGCTAAATGCTTGGAATTAGCGTCTTAAGCCAACGGGCGAGTAATGACCAAAGGGCGATGCCCAGTTCTCTCGGCTCATCGAGCGTACGAGGTTGCTTTCTTATGAGACGTGGGCATCATGCCTAGCTAGCTAAATGCTTGGAATTAGCGTTGTACTATAAGCCAAAGGGCGGGTAATGACCTGTCAGCACACGTAGACTGTGTATGTGCGGGTGTTGACGCGGTCGTCGCCACGAGCAGTTGTGCTGTGTTAGTGGCCGTAGTGGGCTTAATGGTAGAGGTATCAAAAAATGCTACACTTACGGAGCTGCGGACCGGCCCGTGATTAGTCCTGGCGCCTCCACCTCAGCCCCGTAAGTGTTTTCCGTAGAAAATTCCCGTAAGTGTAGCATTGCTCGTAGAGGTAGTGGCACAGGTTCTCGCCACGGCTGTGGTTCTGCAAGTGTATATATACCCAGCCTCTGAGCTAATACAAGTGTGTTGAATCCCAAATCTCATTTACATGACCGATTGGCCTTTTCTTGTCACATTTTTTTAAATATTACTTAAAAAGTTTAAGTATTACATCCGGCTTTTGCATAACTAAAATGCACATAGCCAAAACCCAAGTACAAATTCAAAAAGTATAGCACATCTGACTGGATCAAAGCTCTATACATAGACTCCACCGAGAATTTACCACTCGTGTGTAGGTTTCAACGAAATTTATCGGCTCCTTGTGACAGTTGCACCAAGAACAGACGTTGGACCAAATTGTTCCACGATTCAAGTCTGGGACCAATTAAATCTCTTCTGAACGTCACATTAGGCGGAAAGGATTTCAAAACCGTGACAATAGTATCACCCTTATGACACACAATATTGTATCGAGTAGGATATTGTTCCTGGAGAGCCTAGTCACTTACTTATCCCCTAATCTAATTCTTAGTAACTATTAGACCAGCCCAAAAGTGTGAGCCCTGAGACTTTCAGTATACTTGGGACACTGACATGTAATCCCTCTGAACATTGAACATACAGTTGCACTGCACATACGATAACTATCAGTCATCGGTGGTTCCATGCCTTCATCTGCATGAGACAGTGTGCAGAGCGGTGAAGCACGGCCGGGGCCGGTGGCTGTGGTGATTCTGCAGCGGAATCAAAGTACCTTCACGCACGCAGTGCGCGTCTGGTTTTCCTTCTTTTTCCACAGCGTTTACGCGGTAGCAATGAGCGAGGAACAGGAGGGCGCCTTTGGCGTTGCTGGCCCACCCCATTGACCGGCGAGTCATCGCACCGACGCACTGTACAATTTTACTTGAATCAAAGGCCTTTATGTTCCTAGGAATCTACTTTACCCATTGTCATCCGGTGAAGCCATTTACACAAGTGAGATAGGTTTTCTTCTTTGAGCTTGAGCGGAGGTGCTAAAGGGGTCAATGGCCAACGGCGGAGGCGGCGGTGGCGGCGGTGAGCACCTTGTCCAGATAACAGCCGGCGGCGGCGCCGGGCAAGGCAAGGATGCCGCGCCGGAGAAATGGCTGAATCGCTTCGTTCTTGCCTTTGTGCTGATGGAGAGGCTGGGCAACGCGCTTGGCACGCTGGCATTCACGTGGGCCACCGTCGTCCTGCTCGGCGGCTACGCCAGCAAACTCACCTCCGATGGTGATTTTGCGTTCGCGACAACCTTAATTTTCTTAGAGGCCGTAAGGTATGTAGGAGTATGTACGTACGTATATATATGCCGTTATACAGCACCTGGGTTGGTAGCAACTTAGCATTCCAAAAATATGTTTGCAGGCTGCAGCCTACAAATTTTACTCTTACATCTTTTTGAAAAGGAGGGTATCCCCGGCCTTTGCATCGGAAAGATACATGTGGCCAAAATTTAACTCTTACATCCCTCTTGCAGTACTGTCAAAAAAAAAACAAGCATCGCGGTTGCGGATCTAGAACCAGTCACTTTTTTCTTCATTGCCAGAAATTCAATAAAAGAAACATGCAAGAAGCTTAGCACCTATAGAGCAAAAAGGCGGTAGAGAAAGGAAAATGTTTGGAGACGGTGCGTCGGCCGAAGCTCCGACCGGTCACCCGCTACCCCGCGCTCCTATGTCGTGGGTCCATGCGAGATGAGCCCCGCATCGCCCCTACCCGCTGCAGCCCAATCTCGCCGTTGAGGTCGTCGTCCACCGCACGGCCAATGATTTCCCCATCCGCAACTTAGGCAATTCTCCTAGTGCACAATCTCCAGCTCCAGTAGTTTTCCCAGCTCCGGTGGACGAGTTGCATAACTGCGGCGGCGAGGCACACCCAAGGCACGAGAAGCTGCGACGACGGGGTGCACTTGACATGGGGATGGTATGGGAGGGGACATCACCGGAGCTGCGAGCTACCAGTGGCGGAGCTTGGCCCAAAAAACTGGGCGGGCCGACAGTAGGAAAGAACTATTGGGATGGTGTTTCATGGCCCAAAAGTAAGTATACACTACAGAAAAATCGAATGGGCTGGGCGGGCCACGGCCCATTCGGCCTTGCTGTAGCTCCGCCACTGCGAGCTACAACCAGCTCCCCAACTGGCGTTGTGTTTTGCTACATGCGACCGTGAAGATGAATCCCGCAGAAGAAAAAAGCTACAACCGGGAAACCAAAAAGCTACAACTCAATGACCATTTTACTACAAGCGGCGAAGGTGAAGCTGTGGACGGACGGCGACAGTGAGCGTCGGGGCTGCGACGACGAGCAGTGGGGCGTGGAAGCTAGAACCTCATGCGCCAGAGCTGCAACTGCCCGCAAAAAAGCTACAACCAGCGGCCAATTTTTGTTGCATCAGTTCATGGTAGCTGCGACCCCAACAACGGTAGCGATGGCATTTTGTTGCAAGCATCGTCGTTTTTGCTACTACTAAAGATGTTTTTGCTACATCCATTTACAACTTAGCTGGGACCCGCCGATGGCGATTCGACATTTTTGTTGCAACCATGTGGATTATTGCTACTACCATCGACCTTTTTTGCTACATCCGTTCTTCATGACAGCGAGACGCCCGGCGGTAGTTTCCTGTGAATCCCGGCAACGGGATCCAGTGTCGGCCAAGGATGGCACGGGCGAGATTTAGATCGTGCGGGATTCCGGTTAGGGACGAATGAAGGATCGGATCTGAATGGCTGGGAGCAAATAATTGAACGGACAGGGTGCGAGCGGTCCAAAGTTTGGGCCGGCGCCAGCGCCTATCAACCCCCTAGAGAAAGCATAGCAATGACAGGCAGGGCTGCAATATGCAAATACCAACGACAGGGCCATAATTCCGGCTAGTCGCTGATATTCACACATGGTCTTTAAAAAGGGCGATGTTATGCGTCGGCTGGTGGATCTTTTGAAAACATTCACTGCCGCGCATGCTGTTAGATGTTATGCCATCGTGCGGGAGAGCAACATCTTTCACCATTGCAATAGAGTTGTTGTTGCAGAAATCTTTGCAATAGAGGTCTTGTTATTACAGAAATCTTTGTAACACATGTCTTGTTGCAGAAAACCTTTGCAGCAAAAATCTTGTTGCGGTTTATTTTTCAGAAGCACCATAGTTGTCTCTTCACCATTATCCATGTTGCAGAAGCACCATCATTGTTTATGCAACATTGCCCGTGTTGCAGAAGCACCATCGGTCGGCCGTGCTCCCATGGTCGCCTCGCTTCGCTTCTTCCTGCCTTCTGGTCGGATGTCGCCGTAGCAGCCACTAAGCACTCGCTCCAGCACCGCCTGTCACCGACCCTCTGCCTCGCGCAGCTCCGGTTGCCGCTCGCTGATGACGAAGAGCTTGCTTCATCGGCCCTCCACCTGATCTCCTTCCTTCTCCTCCACCGTGCCTCCCTTCTTGAGCTAGCGCCATCATCCTTTGATTTGTCGCAGCTCACGCCCCCCATGGCAGCAGGCGCCGGCTGCCTTTGGTTGTTGGGTTGTGGATGGGATGAAACTAGAGATGGATAAGAACGTGGGCTGTGGATGGCTGTCACTGGCTCGCAGGGAAGAGTCTAGAAAGAAACTGTTACATCGTGGACGGCGATAAGCGAGGCATAAAATTGCAGCATCCATCAGGTGATAGGAAGCATTTCCCCTTTAAAAAGGCAGATCCGCACACATCTTTCGTAAAGATTCCAGATAACCCACACACTACAGATTTCACATATTACACACACATCACATCATTACGGATCTCACATGTTACACCGCAAAATACAACACATTTACACATATATCACAATTAAAGATCACATGGTAGCTTTACATAAATATATTATTCAAGTTTATTGAGTGTAAATGCAAGCTATTATATGAGTTAAACTGAACTAGTGGCACAAACAGTAGTTCTGCACAAACTATTGATCTCGGCGTCGATCATAAACCGAAGCCCTGCAAAAGAAAAGAAAGCACCATTGATCACAACAAAGATCGATCACATCAAACAGAAGCACAAGCGTACAAATTGAAGAGGCATGTGTGATCAAAAGAACAACAACAAAATCTTTACATTTTTCTGTTGCTAATCTTTGAAAAAGAAAAGGCACTGCTGCAAAATTACAGTAGTTAATATGCTGTTGGGTTTTGCAAACCATAGGGAGGAGAAGAATTAATTAGTGACTTTGATATATCATGGTAAATAACAAACATTGTTAGTAACACTAGATATCCCCTTGCCAAAAAAAAAGTAACACTAGCTATCAACCTGTGTGGATCCATGGGCTACACTTAGGTATATCATTTGCTAGAAATGTGGCCGTTTTACAATGTCTAGGACTCTAGCTAGGTACCATTCTGTCCACTCCAGTATTATATCGTGAAGACATCTGTACAAATGAGAGTGGCTTTTTTACTCCTGGGTGTACTCAAATCCCTTATGAAGGCGTAATTTCGAAAAATACTGAAATTTTGTGACATCAAATATGCTCAAACATTTTAGCTGCTTGCAAACTTTTGAGCACCGATTTTGTGGAGTCTTAGAACGAGAAGAGGACAAGAGACAAATCCATTGCGGACAACACATAAATAACATTCAATAAAGCAAAGTCATTACGAACTGCACAAGCACACAGGCCTCAGCCCATGGCCTAACGGGATTACTCACACATTGCAACCAAATCACAGATGGAAAACATTGTAGATGGCATTGATGAAAGATGAGTGACTGTAGAGTCTTACAATGTCCCGGCATGCGATGGATCGATTACAAGTATGGCAAACTATCGGGAGGATGCCTACGAGGATGGAGATGGCAGTGACTAGGGTTTTGGGTGGTCGTGATGATAATGGCGATCTTTCTCCTCTGTGGAGGTTGTTTCGGGCCTCTCTATTACGAATGAGCCTTGAGGCTTTTATGAAGTGTGTCAGGGCTAACGTCACGAAGCCGGCGGCACCTGGTACAAGCGTTCACGCTCGTACCAGACGTCATCTCTGCTCTTGTTAGCCTGTGGTGCCTCCCTTTGATATGACTTGATCTCCTCACATCATATTTCCATATTTATCTCCATTTTGGTCTTTTTCCCACAGAAACAAAAAAAAACAAAGGGAACTACAATCTTTTGCATTTATTAGTCATTAGTGATAAGATCTAAGTGATTTTCTCAGAATATCCGGTATTATCCGGTTCAAACAATGGAGGAATTAGTGTAAAAAATACACTCATAATTATACACTGTCGACATGTCATCAAGAATTATCATTAGCAGTCACTCTTACCATGGGTTGGCTATAAGATTAGCCATATTTTCCATCTTCTTTCTTTCACTTTCACTGCATTTACTCTATTTGCTTTGGAGCACGTGTGAAGGTGGTTCAGTTACTTTTTTTCCATCTCTCCTTCACATAGGCAAACCCAAACCCACACCCCTTTAAACATCTCTTAGGTTTGTGATTTGTATTATGTTCTTCTTATTTAAGCATACCATATACATATTTCAGGATGTTCACCCGTGACAACAATAGACTAGATTATCAACTGTTCTTCAATACCAGAGGAGCTTTTAGGCCTCTTGGCTGGAGTGGACTGATTGTGATTGCATGTTTTTCTGGCATTCTGGAATTCCTCTCAAAGCTCCTCTGGAAGGACTTGATGATGGTCGATGTGCTCTTATTGGCAGCGGCACTACTACTACTTGCACTTGGCCGGTTAATAACTGTTTTGTTTCAAAGAGCTCTGAAACGACTCATATACAATTGGATGTCGTGCCGCATCATTGTGGACTCTATGGAGTCCATTAGTTGCAATCGTATTGCTAGCTCCCTCTATGTCAAAAGACCGGTCCATGATTCAATGGGGAGTGTTTGCAGTACTACTTGTGGCAGTGGTCATAGCAACAATAAGCAATCTGCGCTACAAAAGAATCAGCAAACTAGTAGACAATGTTCTAGGCAGCAAACAAGAATTTTGGCGCAAGGTTACTATAAACCTGTGCATGATTGCTGCTCTAGGGATGCTGATGTACATGCTTGATGAAAATGAGAGATCTATGATGATCACATTCGAGGTATGTGCCCTATTGATAGTGTCATTTGGCAACTTACAGATTCCAGCAGCAGTTGTGCGGGTCATGCTAGCATTAAATGAGCTTAGCCAGCCTGCTGCATATGATGAAAGCAAGGATGGCCAAAAAAACATTAAAGCCTCTTTAAGAATCTTCTATGGGATGGTGCTTGGACAAGGAATACTCTATGCCGTGGCCTGCATGTTTGAGTTCTTTTCTTTCATCCCTCGAAGATCCCTCATCCGCGGTGGTGGATTTAAAGGTCAGTGGGGAATGAAATCTGTCAATATGTATTACGCATTTGCGTCAGAGAAATGCATGCAAGGGGGTGTGCTTGCTCCAAAGAAGATCAGCCTCAGCACCTTTGCCATGGGTTCTGTGAACTCGGATTCATCCAAGAATCAGCTCGCCGGGATACGAATGATGCACAACTTTATGCAAAGTCAACCAACCAAGGCACAACTCCTTTCAAAACTCGCCACTTCTACCAAGACGATGGCCAGAATAATCAGAATGTTGGATTGGACAAGTCCAAAGGATACAGCTATCAGATTATATGCCGCAAAGGTCACTGCAGAGCTTGCAAAGAACCTCCGTGCAGGCACTATCCCTGGTACAATGCAGCTTGTATCTGCACTTCTTGACGCTGATCGCAGACTGGAAAGAGGAAACCCACTCCTAGACACTGATGATGAACACGAACGAAGACAAGATCCAGTTCTGAATACAGAAGATAGCAGAGAGGTGGCTGATAACCAATTCCAAACACAAGCTCAACTTCGGGACACTGATATCCTGCTGGAAACAGAAAGCAGATCAACCCAAGAAGTTGGCATGAACAAACAGAACTCGTGCGTGCTCAGATGCTGGCAGCATATTTCAGAATTCTGGTCAATACCCAAGGAACAGCTGCAGACAGACCACGATCTTCTACCTGCAATAGCGATGTCAATTATTGAAAGTCTTGCTGGTGTTGACCAGGACAACTGTGTGGAGATCAGCAAAGCAGCTGACCTCATCCCGAAGATCATAAGATTCACAATCTGCAGAATTGACACGATGAATACCAAGGCACAACCAGAGATCCTGCTCAAATCATCACTGAAGGTGCTGCAAAGGCTCACAAGCATTGGCAGGGAAATCGGCATCACACTGCGGTACAAGATAACAGAACACCCCTTTCTATTGAGTAACTTCTCAGACATCCTTGGAGATGGCAAGAGCAACCACATATCGAGAAAGTTGGTGGCAGGAATCCTCAGAAATATTGCCGTTGATGAGAAAACAAGGCAGAACATTGGTCGCTTCCAAATGATCATCACCAAGCTGATGCAGGCATTTTTCAACTCAGAAGGAACTATGAGTACCAATGCTGATCACCTGTCACGGAAGGTCGCCGGGCAAGCACTGGCAATGCTGACAATACAAAGCGTCCAAAACTGCTTGGTTATATCGAAGGAGCCAGGGATCATGAAGGAACTCAAAATCTTGATCCATGATAGAAGGTACATATATGTGGCGGCAAGCCTGCTGCGTAATCTGTGCCTGCATGCTCGATCCAAGCTCAGAGAGTCAGACTTGAAGGAGCTATCTCATACCTTGAGAGAGGTGAGCCCTGCTAATTCGAGCAACAAGTACACTATTAGAGATGGGTAATAAAATTTACCATGTTTTGTATGTTCTTGTGCGCAAGGTTTCAGTAAAATTTTGATCTTTATTTTTGCTCACTCATTTACCACTGGACTATAGATAGAGATATACATCAGTTTTTAACTGATAATGATACATCTCATTACAGGTGTTGGAAAGAATACTGGACGTGGATGGGGCAGAACTAGAGATCCTGATTGGCCTTAGTTCACAGATATGTAAAGTTATTCCTGAAGACTTTACCAGAGAACTAGACAATGGTCAGATTAAGCAGAGATTTGCGAAGAGGCTTGTCGACACAGTGAATGCAAACATGAAACCTAGTGCTCATTGTCCTGGGATCAGGAGAGTTATACTCGAGCAAGTTATACACTTGATGGAGTATAATTCTCGCTATGCGGATTGCTTCAACGGATTCGGGATGATAAATGCACTATCAAGGGTAGAACAAACACCATCAAAGGCTGAAAACTACATGCTCTTCTTGGGAGATGCAGGATTCATGGAGTACGACACGCCTCTCTCTGATCTTGTGGCCAGGGCAAAAGAATTTATGGGCTGTGACTGACTACGAGGCACTAATAGATGGTAGTAGGACTTCTACTTTGCCTTTCTACAATGAATAAAGAATTGTTGCAGTGAGAATAAAGGATAATCATATTGTCTATCAGTAATAGTTTAAATGCTTCTCCATTTGTCTTCAAATGTGCGCGAAACAATGTTGTGGATGATTTAGGTGATTAGTACTCCAACTGGTTTTAGGAAATCGCTGTTTGGCATAAATATTTCACATAAATTCTCATAAGGTCGGTAGCGATACAAAACAACAAACGTTTGCGCTCAAGACAATGGTCATATTTTAAAAGAAAGTAAACTGGTCATCACAGTTGAGGAGAAGAAGATGTCATTATGTTACAGTACAGATACCATACGATAGGTTTGCTTCGCATGGACAGGCATGGGTATGTTGCAAGAAAGTCTAGTGCAAAATCTTCGTAAGAACCCAAGACCGGTCTCAGATGACTTGTATTTACTTTTCTGTGGTCAGACCTTCCACTAGCAGCTGTCAGAGATCAAATGAGTCATTTATATTAGCATCACACTCCTAGTTGTGTGTCACTGTAATTTCATCGACCGATGTTGGAAAGGGTGGGTGACAACTGTGGCGCAGGGGATAAAACTAGATGACTTAATCAGATTCCGTCCATGAAGATCTAACATCATTTCTGAATAGTCTGACCAGGCTCTGAGGCAAGATACGATGTGTGGAGAAGCTGATCGATGCACTGAATGCAGATACGAAGCAAACTGCTTGTAATCCAGGAATGACAGGGCAGATAACTGACCACAAGATGTCCATGATGCAGTTGAATCCTCACTGTAAACTATTCGGTGATTGCCAGATGACAGGAGCGCGTGAAAGGTGGAAACAATGGCTAGCTTACGGGGTTTCCATGAGCAAACAGGGATCAAAGGAATACTGTAGCATTACCTCTCTCTCGGGAGCAGCAGAAGTTGCAGAACATCTACAGTTGATGGATGGGAACTCAACTTGAAATCATAAAGCATGCTCATCCAGCTCCTCCTCCTCCATCACCGCTCGACCTTGCCGTCCCCTCGCCAACAGCAGTCCGGTGGCGGAGCTCATGGCGCGGGTGGCGGCGCAGCCCACGGAGGCCACAGACGACGCCTCCCCCCTCTGGCCCCACATGCCTGTGGCAGGCGCAGTGCAGCGACGGCTAGCACCACGCGAGCAAGGCGGTGGCTCGGATGCCGTGCAGCGCGGCGCGCTTGGTACGGCGACGGCGACCTCCGGTGCGTCTTCCCGCTGCGGCGGCAGAGCGGCGGGGGATACGGTGCGGTAGCGAATGGGCGGGCGGGTACGGCGACGGGCTGGGTTCGCCACATGGCCCATGAGCTTTTGTGTTCTCACAAAGAAACAAGGGAAAGACTTCTTATCTGTAGTCTGGTAACAAACCAACGCCAGACCACACAGTATCCATCGATTTCAGTTCAATCCTACGGTAGAGACATCAAACACTAGCCCTTGCTTTATAAAATATTAAATGTTAATTCCTCTCAGCCGGTGCTAATCACCCGTATGTCACGCATGCATGATTGCATATTCCTTATTTTTCCGGTCTGATCCGTCTCTCCCGTTATCCTCTCCCTCTTTTAAACATCATAAACATTGCCGCATCTATCCTCTCCGACTTCTTCGCCCAGATTAAACCTGCTGCACCCATACTTCCTTCCGACCTTGTTGCCGGCCACACTATCTAGCGCACAGCCCAGATCCAAATCGAAACCCATGTGTGACCTGCTCCACGTTGCGGCCCCGGCGACCTCGTCGGTGCGGCATCCCTGCAGGACGTGGTTGTGCCCACCATCTCCATCGCTGCATCACCAGGTTGCATGTAGGCTGTATGGTGTGGCCACCATATCTCCACCACCCCTCGACTGGTGAACCAGCAGTTGTCCCTGATAGTTTGTTCTTCCTATTTTGTTCTTTGATTTGAATACATTTTCACCATGATTGATGGTAATTTATTTTTATTGAGTCCATGTTTTTATCATGCTCTGCCTCATTTTTATGTGTGCGGAAAAATAAAACCAATCAATTTGGATAGAATTGGTTTGCTTGCATGTTGGCAATAATTATTGCCAATTTCTAGTTTCTGTTTTATGCTTCCATTGGCCATGACTTATGTTGAGATAGCATGAAATTGATGCTTCCATATATCCACGCTTCTTAATTTGATATATGTTTCTTCAGTTCAGATAATTTACCGCAATATAACCATGCTTTGAATATTTATTCTTAAACATCCAACGTTTCGATACCAACATGTATTATCAACCTTCTTTCTAGTACTACTTGTTGCTTCCCACCTTCTATTGTTATGCATCATGCCTAAACTTTTTATGCTTCAAAGGTGCATAAAGATCGCCGACGCCAACCGAGTGACAAGCTAGCCAACGGGGCCGAGGAGCTCAAGGATAGTTGACACCAGTGGCATGCAGACAAGTCACAATGGCAAGCAGACGAATCGGTAACGCAAACTAGTGGGAATGGAGACTTCTGGCACCATAAAAACCTAGCTCAAGACGAGTCACATGGAAAGGTATCGCATTGCGTGAATCACCCGCCGGTCCATCATCATCTGTCTCCAAGCACTGATTATTCGCAATTTGATGTTTCAATTATCCATGATTTGTAAGCGTCATATATGTGCTTAGACATTTCAGTTTGTTTGCATCGATGGAAGAAATTGGTCTCTATTCGATCACAAAATGATTGATTCACATCTGCACACACATGTTGTCATTGCTAGTTTTTAGTTACAGTATTCCATGCTTCTTCTAGGTACTAGTTATGTTGAGATAACAAATAATGGATGCTTCCTAATTTACTAGATGTTTTCTTCAACCGACATAGTTTACGGCAATAGAAACATGCTTCTACCTTTTGTATACATTTTCCTACATTGTCAAGAGCATTGTTTGCATTTAAAAACTGTCATCATGCTTTACATATTTCATATATTTGGTGTATGCTGCAAGTAGTTGGGCGCCACCGGAGACATATATGGAAGCGACCGATGCATGCGCCAAGAAGTGTGAGACACCTGGATTTTCCCTACAATGAAGATGACCACACGCCAAGAGAAGCAAGGCAACAATCTATGGGAAACATACGATATTAACTTAGAAGCAATTGTACTATTGGGGACTTGGAAGAAAATAACTTTGTATCGTGCCTTGAACTTAGTATATGAACGAATGAAGCGGGAAAAAAAACTTATGTTCTGTTGGAGACAAATTATTTTTATTGTGGAAACACATGCACTTGCATTTGATGGAAGCAAAAAAAAAAGTATTCCGAAGCAAAGTTTTCCTTGTGTTGGAAACAAATACTTAGATGATTTTTTTAACATGGCACCAAAGTGCTTGAACACAAATTTTATTACATGAAAACAATATTAGATTGCTATAGCAGCAAATTATCTCACCGGTCGAAGCAAAAATATGTTGCATTGGAAACAAGTTAAAATGTTACACGTGATACATTTTTAATTACATCAAAGCAAATTTGTAGTGCACTAGCAGCAAATATTACTAGTATCTAGAAATAATTGTTGAATAAATTTCCCCAACATAAGCCGGCATATGAAGCATCATCCAACTATGTATGAAGCAACTAAATTCAGAGCAAACCCAAAAAATGTGTTAGACAACACATAGTTTTGTTGCTTTGGAAACAACCAAATTATTTTTTAATATAAATTTTCTATCTCAGAAAATGGAAGCGGATTATTCTAGCCACGGAAACATAGTTCGTTGCGATGGAAGCAAAACCATTATTTTGCATAATTTTTTCTTCCCAGTTACCCTTGTTGAAAGGGAAAAACAGAACAAAATAGGAAGCATGGACGTGGATGGAAGCAGATATAGGAAGCAACAATTAGGGAGATCCTGGCATCATGCATGTAAGGTAACAACCCTGGCCGGCCCCAGAGCAATCAATTAACGAGGCCCCCGGAGCAATCAATTAACGAGGCCCCGGAGCAATCCATGCACCATGCATTTTTTTTTTTGAAACGGAGGCAAAAGTATTGCCTCATCCATTAATTAAGAAGAAGAGAATTGCCCAGTTAATTTACAGAAAACTGGGCAAAAACCGTTACAAACTTGCTCAAGACAATTGAACAAGCACACACATACAATCATGCCAACTACTCCCAAATTATGGAGACACATGACCACATAGGCACGCTGACAAACACACCCAACACAATTTTAATGTCACTTCCTAACACATGGGTCTCAACATCACAATGAAAACCCCATTGAATCGTTGCAACTTGAAAGAAACACATCGAAAAAGTCAACGTACACCACCAAGCCCTCGCTTGCAGACCAGAAATCTGATTCATCATGGAACAACTTGTGAATTCCCTTTTGCACCATCCTTCTTACTTTTGGTCCTGCTAGATTTCTCCTTGAGGATGCCAGGTCGAGGATTAATACCACCTTTCTTGCATTTGTCCCTCAATGCTTTCTCCTTCAAGAGACATCCAATCATCTTTCCAGATTTATCAGCATCCAATTCTGCGAGAAAATCACAAAGCTTGGCGGCAAAGAGGGCCCCAGGATTAGGTACCACCACACCGGCCACAACAATATCCTCACCCACAGGAACCATGAGTCCGATGGGCTTCGGCGAGGGCATGACACTAGAATCACGACAACTCTTCTCTTCATGTAAAGATGCTTGGCTAGGATCCGGAGTGGTTGGAGCAGGAGCCAAAGCCACAACCGAGGGCACGAGCGAACCACCTTGAAGATGCTCCCCTAGTAGCGACGAAACAGGTTCCTCACACATTTGTTGAAGCTCGGGCATAATCTGCGTCACCGGAGCCATTACCACGGTTGTGGCGTCACCAACGGAGGTAGCAGGCGCCGAGGGCTGGGCAGGCAACGGTGGTGAACTGGCCCTAGCATGAGGGGAGAAGCAACCGTAGAGGTCCGCAACCCTCTCGTCAGCAAAGTCAACGTCAGTATCCGTCATAGCATGGTTTTTTTCCTTCACATCCAAAGCAACATAGATCTTATCCAGAGCAATCTCTGTACGCTCCAGAAAGCTCTCAAACCGAATCAGACAACCATCCATACGTTCAGTGACATCACGTAGAGGCTGGACCGCCTCCTTCAGCTCAAATGAAGCCAAATCTTGTAGTTCAGAGCGCATCAACCTGACTTGTGCAGCAAGAGACGCGAGAGCCCCCTTATCCATTCCCGTGCGTAGTTGCCGTCCTGGATGCACCATGCATATTAACTACTACATCGGACGTTCATCATGCATTTGATCCGACGGCCAACCACTAGTCTCTACTACTATTAAAAAAGCAAACATGAGTTTTCCTATAGACACACCGCGAAGTACACACAGAGAAACCACGAACGTCCGATCTAGCAGGCTAAATCACATCCAACTGCCCACGTTACATCGGTGAGTTCAACGGTTGGGATGAAATGTTCTGCCAGCAGACCTACCCTCTCACGTCATGCCAGACAACCCAACCCCCACGATCTCTACATCCCAGGAGCAAATTTCAAGCAGTTTCCTTTTTCTATTGACGGTGATTAACTGATGATCCTGCATGCAAGGAAATCAATTAAAGCCCCTTCAAAAAAAATCAATTAAAGCCTTGACGTTAACGGAGGTATGCATGCAGCTCTTGAGTCCAAACATTGCGCAGATTTGTCTCTGATCCCGATGCCACTTTCCATCTGGTGTCCTGGGGTGTGGCCGCTCATCGGCAAGCTCCTCGACATCTGCTGCACGGATCCCTAGGACGCCTCGCCGAATGGTACGGCCCGCTAATGACGCGCCGGCTGGGCACGGTCGTTGTCAACGTCGCCTCCTCCGCGGCCACGGCCCGGACTCGACGCCGAACACCATGCGGCTTCACGGGGGCGTGTTGCAGCCGCAGCTACGGGACGATGTCCTCGGCATGCTCCGCGGCGTCCGGCCTGCCGGTGGAGGCCGGCCATCATCGGCCACCCGGCGTTCGCGTCCATGATGGACCTGCAATGGCGCGTCATGTTGTCGGTCGCCACTGGGGACATGGACGCACACGGCGTGGCCGCCAGCGAACAACGTACGCTACGTGTGTGCCCGCGGTGCGGCGCCCCTGCCAGTTCGAGATCCACACCGGTCTCTTCACCGCCGTCGCCATGCTCCCTGCTGCCAGTCCGCCCTCCTCCACCACTATCTCCTCGGCAAAGGGGCCGCTCCATCCATCGGTGCCTAGAAGGTAGCGACCATGCCATCTTTCTCCCTCTCAATCCTTCTTTGTGTATTTGGACTCTCACTGGGCACAGTCAAGTGGCAATTACAAGCACACAGAAGATGATGTTCTACTTGATGCACTCTGCAAAGAAAAGAAGGTTGATACAGTTCGCAACAAAAAAAAGGCCATTGGCCTGATATATGCACACGACATATGCAGTGATATCGTGGAGAATGTGTTGTTGTGCTGATGTTTTTAGCCACTGTGCATTTTTTAGCTATCATGCAGAAACTATAATCTACTGTGCAGAATATTTCTTCAGAAAATGTGTTATTGTGCAGAATATTTCTTCAGAGAATGTTTTTTATTGTGCAAAATATATTTCTTCATAGAATGTGTTATTGTGCGGAAACTACATCAAAGTCGGCGGACGAGAAGATCCAGTGAACTCATCACTCATCTACATCGGATTGGGTGATAGTATGATGTATGTTTCCTGATCTGCGTGCTATCTCATTGTATTTCTGTCCAGAAACACATTTTGATACTTTAGAGGCATGTCGTATATCTCCAGCAAGATTCAGGTATTATGGATATTGTACATATTCAAGTCCTTCGAACAGTCTATTGTGTGTTGACGGTCGTGTTTATCACTGACAAAATTCCACCCAGCCTCGATGATATGTGTGCTTCGATCTATTTTCATGTTATTTTCTTGGGCACTTGACAAACGCTTCACAAAATAAGTTCCTGTTAACATACACAACTATGTAAGATGCTTTTACCTGTCTGTAATGTACTTGCAGTCTGACGTACATTGCCAATTTGTATTGTTTGTAAGCACAAGCAAAAATTATGTGTATCAATCGTATATTTTTCTGAAGCTACTAAATTTGACCTGTACTGAATTTTGCTACAAATATATATATATATATATATATATATATATATATATATATATATATATATATTCAAAATTCTATGAGATATATCCCTTCCATTTGTCCCCGACATAGAAACCAAATAGATTTTTTATCTGTAGTGCTTGTGGTTGTAAGCTACCCTGTGTTTCAAGACTACTTTGTTCTTTCTAATAGCTATCCGGATGTTTCTCTTTGTAGGCGACTTATAGTCGATATATGATTATTTTAATGGATATCTGGAGTATCTTGCCAGAGCAAAGGGAGTGTTTTTATTTTAATAGATTTTAAGCCATAAAATTGGATTTGTTCCTGTCAATAGTTATGTCCACATGCATTTCCAAGCATTCACTATATGTTGTTATCAATTGATTCAGTTCTAATGCATCGCTTCCTCACTAAATCTATATTTGTTGTACTTCTTTTCTTATAAACTACTGTTCTCAAGTGGAGACATGATTATAAAGACCATCCCTGTTGTAATCTCAAATGGAATAAACATATGTCTACCTTCTGTTGGTGTACATAGAAATTTGTCTTCTCTTTTATTGGCATACTGTAGAATAGGCTACACCAAATTGTTTTGAATTTTGGTTGTATACATCAACTAGATGATTGTCATATCAATAATTGGCAACATTGCTTTTATTTTGAAGAGTCAATTCATTTCCAAAGCTTGTGTTCAATGCTCATCTTAGAGTTAAGAAAACGTATTCAGGTTAGTCATGACTCTATTTACTTGATGGTTCTTGACAGTTGATATTACGACCTATCAAATTGATGGTGAAATAGTTCATCAGATTGACATCTTCAGCCATGGTACCAACATTATTCATAATTCTTCTTTTGTTTATGGTTTGAACTATTATTGCTTAGTTTTATTGCAGAGTGGCCATTATTCACCGCAACATGTGGTTGCCTTTATGGATGGGGAAGAATGCAACTCGGCTTGGTACCACACACAACACACAAGGAAGAAGCCGGCGCCGCGGCCGCGGCCTTCATGGCTGCCAGAGTTGATTGGGTGTGTGGAAGGCGAAACTGCGGTCAATGTCGACGACATGGACGGCGAGCGGTTGGCCAAGTGGAGGAGGATGATCTTCGAGGTTGCAAGGCAGGACGGCATTATTTGCTTTTAGCTGCTCAACAAGACTCACCTCACCTCATGGCCATAGTAATACTACATACTTACATTTTGTGATTTTATTTCTCCTTGTTGAAGTGATGGATTTTCTGTGATGCCACTGAAGATTTCTTCACAATGGCAACACAACGTGGTATGTAGTATTGTCCCAGTTTTTTTCCTTCAATGGGTAAACTTCAGTCAATGCTAGCGCAACTTGAAACTCCAGTCAATTACAAAGTGCAAGTTTCAAATGATATACATATTTTCATGTATATTTTGTCATCTTTATAACCAAGGATCATCGGCCTACGACACCTTCATAAAAGTCAAAGGTCATGACAGCAATGTTTGTGTTCCTTAGATGCACAAGCTTATATCTTAGAACTTTGATGAATTATGTCATTAGATCAGCTTAGTTGGAAACCACTTATTTCCATTACCTCTATACACACACTTGCATATCAATTTTTACTTATTTTCCAGTGGCTACTGTAATGACCCATTCATAGGAACCAAATAGAAGGAAATAAGCTTGATATATTTTTTGATTAGAAATAATATAACTCATATTTAGTTAAAATTGGATACAATGATGACAAATCTTAGACAGAACATGCTATGAAGTTATGTCTGTGATATAGAACAAATAATGATAGTGATGTCTTTGATACAAGACAAACATCTATGTACCATGGTTAAATAGTGATAGTGATAGAGTTATTATATTTTATATGTATTTTAGTTGAGACGTGCGTTGCACGTGCACATTTACTAGTCTGATAAAAGCCAAAAATCAGTAGTCTGATTCCTAGTGATGCCCAAGAAACAACACGGGAGCAACTAATCATGCCTCAATGTCTCAAAAAAACTAATCATGTCTAAAAAAAAGCTAATCAAGGGGTTGTCCTAAAAAAATCAAGAGGCACCCCTTGGGAAATCTGCAAAGGGTCATTTTGATGGGCTGAGAGCGTCAAGTGACGCGCTCTTAGCCGCGGGCATGTATCGCATGCCGGTCGCTCCTTTAGAAAAAAAATTAGGTGTTTTCTGGTTTTAGATGGATTTTTTCTTGGTTTTCTGGTTTTGGAGTTTTCGTCAGGTTTTTCCAAGATTTTGAACAAAAAAAAGAAAAAAAATTAAGCGAAAGATGTATTTTTCCTATTCCACATAAGGCACAGATTTGCTTCCGCGAGCCTCTCAAAAAAGGAAAAAATGTCTTTTCCTTTTGCCTCCACAGGAGGTACATATTTCCTTCTTGTGGAGGCACAAATTTTCTTTCGCAAGAGACACAACTGTGCCTCTCAGAAACGGGAAAAAGCGTGCTTCCGACACATTTTTTCTTCATGTTTTTTTTGTGAAAAAAAGTTTGTCGAAACCTATTAATATGGATCTAGTTTCGAAGATCTCGGCACGAGAAACCCAACGATGAATTTTTTTTTTGGATTTAGATGTGCGATTTAAGAGATACAAACTTTTGAATAAACGAATCAACAAAAAGAGGAAAACGTTCGGGTTGCCACAGGTGGGAACGACCTTTGCAAGGATACCCCTTAACTAGTGATTTTGAAACAGGATATACCCTTAACTAATTAAAAGGACATGGATGTCTCCTAGAAGGGGAGCGAGGCGCTTTAAAACAATTACAGTTTAGGCTTAAATAAATGTGGAATAAAACTAGAATTTAATTTGCCAAGCACAAAACCTAAATGTATTATAAGCTCAACTATGTGCATTAACAACTTATGGTAAGTAAGATAAACAACAATATGATAGAAAGATATATATATATATATATATGTGTGTGTGTGTGTGTGTGTGTGTGTGTGTGTGTGTGTGTTGGGGAACGTAGCAGAAATTCAAAAAATTTCCTACGTAACACCAAGATCTATCTATGGAGAGACCAGCAACGAGTAGAAAGGAGAGTGCATCTACATACCCTTGTAGATCGCTAAGCGGAAGCGTTCAAGTGAACGGGGTTGATGGAGTCGTACTCGTCGTGATTCAGATCACCGATGATCAAGTGCCGAACGGACGGCACCTCCGCGTTCAACACACGTACAGCCCGGTGACGTCTCCCACGCCTTGATCCAGCAAGGAGAGAGGGAGAGGTTGAGGAAGACTCCATCCAACAGCAGCACAACGGCGTGGTGGTGGTGGAGGAGCGTGGCAATCCTGCAGGGCTTCGCCAAGCACCTACGGGAGAGGAGGAGGTGTCACGGGAGGGAGGGAGGCGCCAAGGGCTCAGGTATGGATGCCCTCCCTCCCCTCCACTATATATAAGGGCAGGGGAGAGGGGGGAGGCGCAGCCTTGCCCCCTACTCCAAGAAAGGGGTGCGGCCAAGAGGGGGGGAGGAGTCCATCCTCCCCAAGGCACCTCGGAGGTGCCTTCCCCCTCGAGGACTCTTCCCTCTAGGGTTCCCTAGGCGCATGGGCCTCTTGGGGCTGGTGCCCTTGGCCCATGTAGGCCAAGGCGCACCCCCTACAGCCCATGTGGCCCCCCGGGGCAGGTGGCCCCACCCGGTGGGCCCCCGGGACCCTTCCGGTGGTCCCGGTACAATACCGATGACCCCGAAACTTGTCCCGATGGCCGAAACAGGACTTCCTATATATAAATCTTTACCTTCGGACCATTCCGGAACTCCTCGTGACGTCCGGGATCTCATCCGGGACTCCGAACAACATTCGGTTACCACATACAAGCTTCCTTTATAACCCTAGCGTCATCGAACCTTAAGTGTGTAGACCCTACGGGTTCGGGAGACATGTAGACATGACCGAGACGTTCTCCGGTCAATAACCAACAGCGGGATCTGGATACCCATGTTGGCTCCCACATGTTCCACGATGATCTCATCGGATGAACCACGATGTCAAGGACTCAATCGATCCCGTATACAATTCCCTTTGTCTAGCGGTATTTTACTTGCCCGAGATTCGATCGTCGGTATACCGATACCTTGTTCAATCTCGTTACCGGCAAGTCACTTTACTCGTTCCGTAACACATCATCCCGTGATCAACTCCTTGGTCACATTGCGCATATGATGATGTCCTACCGAGTGGGCCCAGAGATACCTCTCCGTTTACACGGAGTGACAAATTCCAGTCTCGATCCGCATAAAACAATAGATACTTTCGGAGATACCTGTAGTGCACCTTTATAGTCACCCAGTTACGTTGTGACGTTTGATACACCCAAAGCACTCCTACGGTATCCAGGAGTTACACGATCTCATGGTCAAAGGAAGAGATACTTGACATTGGCAAAGCTCTAGCAAATGAACTACACGATCTTTTGTGCTAGTCTTAGGATTGGGTCTTGTCCATCACATCATTCTCCTAATGATGTGATCCCGTTATCAACGACATCCAATGTCCATAGCCAGGAAACCATGACTATCTGTTGATCATAACGAGCTAGTCAACTAGAGGCTCACTAGGGACATATTGTGGTCTATGTATTCACACGTGTATTACGATTTCCGGATAATACAGTTATAGCATGAATAAAAGACAATTATCATGAACAAGGAAATATAATAATAATACTTTTATTATTGCCTCTAGGGCATATTTCCAACAATGTGCACACAAGTAAAGGGATTGGGTAAGAGGTAATCGAGATTCGGTAAAACATAAACATGAACAAGTACACGAATAACGTTCAAGTGAACATTTGGTTGTCATGTGCTATTTCGTTTGCATCGTGATACTTCACAGAACTCAAGATGAGATATATTGTTATCCTTTTAAGTCCTCTTAAGTCATACTCATGCTCACTATGCCGGTCTCCTCGTTACTGATTTTGTTCTTCTTTCTCGTGGACATGTTCCGGTATCCCTGTGACCTAGTCACCTGTGTCTGGACAAACAATGATGGATGCTGTCACACCGGGAGGGCCCTAAGAATATCTCTCCATCGTTGGAGGAGCAAATCCCATTCTTGAGCTATATAGTCTTTTGTCAAATTTTTTGATGAACTTACAAGTTGTCGTTATGATAACTGTGTTATAGATGATGTTTGAGCAACCCCAAAGTTCATCATACGGTAAGAGATGACTACGATACTCTCATGGTCTAAGGAACTAACTCACACGTTAACACTCCGTGTTATGCGGTTGACTTATGACGATTGTATCTCAAAGTATAACAAACAAGTTTGGGTTGATTCAATACGATAGTTTTTCTAACGTCATATTCTTAAAGTTGTTTTAGGATAATTGTTACACTTAGCCATATCCAAAGATCCAGAAAACATGACCACAAACAATATTTGAGCTAGTCTTAGAGGTGAGACTAGAAATCTTATTTTACCATTTATCATTTCACATGTGCATATGAGTTTTCCACTGAATTGTATATTCCAGAATCATAAAAGTTATAGCATAGAATATATAAAAACTCTTAATTATGAATATGGAAATATAATAATACAATATTATTGCATATAGGGTATATTTCCGACAGTCGTACGATGGTCGGCGTTGGAGATGCCCTACATAGCACATTGTCATTAGACCAGCAAGCATCACTTGAAACTTGAAAACCGGTCGCCTTTTGAAACATTGTCAAGAATAGTGCCCGTGTCGCTCCCCCCGCGGGCGACCCGGGAGAGCCCCTCTCCGCCGATGGCCAAAGGCCTCTCTTCCAGCCCCTCCTCCCCTCGCCGCCCCCGGCGGGCGCCGCCGGGCAAATCCCGTGCGGCGGCGGCGGCAGGGCTGCTTTTCCTCCCTGGTTGGCGTGGTGTGTCGCGGGACTTGCCCTCCTTGCCATGGCGTGGTGCCGCAATCGTCCCTGGCTCCGACCTCCTCCCCGGCAGCTGGGGGCCTCTCCTGGCGTGGCCTCGCTCCTGTTGCGCCCTGGCTCGTTGCTGTGTGCCCGTGGCCGAGGCGGGGCGTGTAGGCTGCGGATCTGGGGTTTCATGCCCAGATCCGATCGGTGGTGGTTGATGGCGTCTTGGGCGACCGGCAGCGCTGGAGGGTGGTGGTGGTGGTGCGTCGGGTTGCTGCTGGTCAGTCGCTGGAGGGTGGTGGTGGTGGCGTGTCGGGCTGCTCCTGGTCGTGGTGCTGGAGGGTGGTCGGAGTGGCGGCGCAGTGGTGGTGGCTCCGGTGGTGCGTGCCCGGTGGCTCCGGCGCTTGGAGCTCGCCGGTGACGCGGATGGGCAGCGGCCGGTCGTGGTTGCTGCTCCGGCCGTGGGCGGCGGCATGGGCAGGTCTCGGTGGCCTACCGGTGTCGTGGCGGCTTCACGGTGGCTCGACGGATCTGTCTGTGGCAACGGACGGCTTCTCCGGTGTCGGTTTGTCTGCGTTCGGGCCGTCTCGACCTTCACCCCATCTCCTCGTTGCCCGGTCGCTACTCCCATCAAAGGGCTGGTCCTCTCCCAGCTGCGGTCCACCGCTCGTCTCGCGCCCGATGCAGCAGGACAAAGCTCGTCTCGCGCACGATGCAGCAGGTCTGACCTCGTCCTCCTCTCGTTGCTGCAGGACCGAGCTCATCTCGCGCTTGGGGCAGCAGGATGGGTCGGTGGATGCCAGTTCAGGCCGACCTATTGGGTCTCGACGCTGGGGATCGTCCAGGGGCACGAAAGGTGGGACCTTTCCGCTCGTCTCTTTCGTTGGGGGGCGGCGGGTCACGGGTGAGGTGGTGTCGAGGTCTTGAATGCTGGGGCGACGGCCCTGGTGGTGGTGGTTGCGCGGTGCTCTTGGACAAAGCACGTGCCTTGGTGCTGCCCGGTCATCATGGTCGTGTGGGCGGCATGGTTGCCAGGGTGTGGCGTTCGGTGGCGGTGATTGTTGGCCGAGGTGAAAACCTGCTCTATCTTCGGACGGACCGGCGGCGGCGAAATCGTTCCCTTCTTGAAGGCGTCGTCGCGGCTCTCATTGCCCGTCATGCGGCTCCGAGGGAAACTCTGATCCTTCGATCGGGCGGTGGCGGCGCTCCGGCGTCGTATCCTTCCCGAAGGCGCCGTCTTGGAGTGCATGGTTCGTCATATGTAGCTTCATATATTCAGGGCGGTAGTGCTAGGAGTGGTGTTGCTGCGCTCATCGCCTATGTATCCTGTCTTGGGTGTGTGCGTGTGTTGCGGTGGCGTGACGTGTGGTTGTACTGGATGCTTGTGGTTTGGTGCTTTATATATAAAGCGGGGCGAAAGCCTTTTTCGGTAAAAAAGGATAATCCCTCACCTTCCCAACTATGGATGCACACGATCATGTACTATAATTTTTCAGACAACCGTCCTTCTCACACTTGACAGCACATATTGCCCACTTTCAAGATGACTGGAAAGACGACCGTCCTTCTCATAGCCTCAATCGCGGGGAGGTGGGATCCTTCCATGGAAAAACGGTAGGAGGGGGCACGTATTGATGGGAGAGGTGAAAGTGATGGAAGTGAAACCAACAAACTGTAGTAAAGATTTTTTTTTCAGTAGTGGATATTACTTGGAATTTTGTTGCGCGCTATGGCTGATATTTCTCGGAGATTCTATGCCTACTTTAAATGCCAGAATATGACTTGAGAGTGCGGACAAGCTTGTGCGGTGTTTACATGTCTTCCTTGGCAAACAGCTTTACAAGCTGTGGCTTGCAGTGGACGTACGTTGTGACCAGTACGCTGTCCCGGCCCTATACGACGGTGCGCTGAGGGGTCACTCAAAGCGATGGACAACGTCGCTGAGCACCGCGTGCAGATGCCGGCGGCTCCTCCCGCCGGCAAGGCCAAGGCCATGCCGGAGAAGCGGCTGAACCGCTTCGTGCACTTCGTCGCCATGATAGAGAGGATGGGCAACGCTCTGGGTACGCTGACATTTACCTGGGCCACCGTCGTCCTGCTCGGCGGCTACCCGACGGTGCTCCGTCCCGGTGACGATTTTTGGATGGTGACGACCATAGTTTTCCTGGAGGCCGCGAGGTATGCGACTATACACATCTTTCATTTCCATAGCACATCGATCGATGTGCATGTTTGTGTCGACAAAATCGACGTACACAGTTTCAAGAATACAGTGGAGGTCCTTTTTTTTCACTAGAGGAAAGGAGATGAACGCATCCTTGATTTACACGCATTTTGTGGGAATTCTGAAGGACATAAATTTTACAGAAAAAATTTCTTTGAAGCCTTTTGGTTTATAGGAATGGGATTTTATTCCTATGTAGGAGAACCAATCATTTACATTTCAAAGAGAAAAAAATTAGCCCAGACCCAATGAAAAGTTTACAAATGTTATCTCATCACTTTCTATGATTTTCCTATTCCCATGATATTTCTATCTTATGAACCAAAGGAGGCAAATACTAGCTGGGAATATTTCCTACTCCCATCACTTTTGTAAAATTAAACTCATAATAACCATTTGATGTTTGTCGGTCAAAGTCCAACTTCGCACGCTAAACCCACGACATATTTTTTCCCGACAAAGGGAATATATAAATATCGGGAAGATATCAATTACACCCGGCCTCTGTACTAACAAGACGTCCAAAGGCATCCTGGATATACACAGCCAAGAAAGAAAATAAAAAGAATGGAAGAAAAAAGCCCAGTATACTAGAAACAAACATTGTACAAATTAGAACATATTTTGAATCAAAGTAGTACCTCTTAGTGATATAGTTTTGTGGATGTTATACATAATATGTTCAAGATGATGATTCTGTTAAAAAATCAAGCTGCTGGCTACTATTTTAAAGTGATGCAATATGGTGGCGACAATTGGACAATAAGAGTCATCAATTTTGAAGTAAAGAATGCGATAGAGAAACAGTACTACCACTGATCACCGATCTGCATCTGAAAAAAGATTTTGCAGAATCCAAACTGGCTGTATGCATTCAAGGATGTAGAGGCCGAGGATTTTCCTTCCTTTTAGAAAGAAAAAACACAGAAGCGTTGTACTAAATCTTGTCAAGAGGAATTGGTTATTTTACAACTGCCATAGTGGTCTAGATATATGCATGTCGATCCACTTTGTTTTGTCGATCGTGTGATGTCTATTTTGCTTAATCACACAATAATGCATACCTCAGGATGTTCAGCCATGGAAACAATAGGCCAGATTACCAGTTGTTCTTCCACACGAGAGGTGCTTTCAAGTCTCTTGGCTGGAATGGGCTGATCTTCACCGTATGTCTTATGGAGGTTATGGTGTGCGTAGTGATCTTGTATGGACATTGGATACTACCAATGCCATTTGCTCTTCTGGTAATTCTTGCAATTGGCCGGTTTCTGACTCCAGGAGCTGCAAAACTACTCATATCCAATGAACTATCCTGTGCAATATCATTATGGAGCCCCATGGTAGCAATTATATTGTTAGGTCCCTCTGTACCATATGGCTATGGTTTTAGGTACACGGATTTCTCAATTCACAGGTTTATTACCAGAAACCCAATGTCCAGATGGGCAGCATACCTAGTACTATTTATGGTGGTGCTCCTGCTTACAATCAGCAAACTTCGGTTCCCAGGTGTAGTCAAACTAGTAGATTCTGCTCTGGGCCGCAAACTGGCATGTTGGCGCCGAGTTATAATAAATTTGTGCATGTTTGCTGTCATAGTGATGTTGGTGTCAACTTTTCATGGCTCAGTTCGGTACATGATCATCGCATTCCAAGCATATGCTCTATTGATAGTTTCATTTGGCAACCTCCAAGTTCCAGCAGCAGTATTGCGCATTGGGTTGGCACTGTCGCGCCTTATACCACAGTGTTACTATGGTGATGATGAACGTGTTGACAGGAGAACACTCGGAGATAAGACAAACTTTGTGCCATCTCTCAATATATTGTATGCCATGGTGGTTGGCCAAGGAATACTCTACATTGTTGCCTGCATCCTTGAGGTCTTTTCATTCATCCTCCGGCGACCGCTCATCCATCTTGCTGGATTTAGAGGTCCCCTAGGAGTGGAATATGTCGATTTGTACTATGCATATGCATTCGAAAAATGCATGAGAGGGGTTGTGCTTGCTCCAAAGAAAACCAATCTCATCACATTTTCAATCGATTGTATAGAATCAAACTCACCAAAGATGCAATTCTACGGGGTTCAGATGATCCACGCCTATTTGAAAAAGGAGCCATTGAAGATTAAAGCCATCTCAAAACTCACCACTTCCACAAAGACAGTGACCACAGTGCTTAATATGTTGGGTTGGACTAGTAGAGGGAACAAAGATATTAGATCGTTTGCCGCAAAGGTCATGGCTGAGCTTGCTAAGAGTATCCGAATTGCCTCTATACCTGGGGCGATGCAGCTCATAGCTTCACTTCTAGACACTACCCACGAAACAGAAATAAAGGATCCTCTGCTAGACACTAATAGCCAAGTGGCCAAACAAGATGCCCTAGTTGAGCAAGTTAGCAAGGGCAGACAGAACTCCGTGAGGCTTAAATGGTGGAAACAGATGGTAATATACTGCTTGATACCGGCAGAGGAGCCACCTAGGATGGATGAGCAGAGCTATCATAAGCACATTACAGAATGCAGGTCTGTTCCAGAGGATGATCCCTCGATGAACCATGATCTCCTCCCTGCACTAGGCATGTTAATTATTGAGAGGCTTGCTACCTTTGATCTTGAGAACTGGATGGAAATCAACGGAGCAACATGCCTCATCTCAAAGATCATAGAGTTTGCAAGCTGCAGAACCAAAATGATAAATATCAGTGAGACAGACCAAACAATGCTAAAAGGTTCATCATTGAAGGTGCTGAGAAGACTTACAAGCACTAAAGGGAGGTTTGGTGTAGCTCTGCGACAGAAGATTTCAGAACATCCTTTCCTGTTGAGTAACATTGCTGAAATTTTGGATGAAAGCAAGAGCAGCCGTGAAGATAGGGAGGTCACAGCAGAGATCATTAGAAATCTTGCCATGAGTGGAAATACAAGCGCAGAGATTGGGCACATCCGATTGATCATTAGCAGATTGATGTATGCCTTACTCAGACAAGATGCACCATCGAGTGGGGATACAGGGCACTTGCTTCCAATGATCGCTGGGCAAGCATTGGCAGTGCTGGCAATGGAGAGTTCCAACAATTGTTTGGTTATTATGTTAGCGGAGCCAGGGCATGTATTCATCAGAGAACTCACAATTATGATCCATAGTGAGAGCCAGTACAGGTACGCAGCAGCAAGCCTGTTGCGAGATATGTGCGTGCAAGCTCGGCCTGTTCTGAGCAACTCAGACCTGAAGAATATCTCTTACATCCTGCGAGAGGTGAGCCCTGCAAATTTAAGTTACAAGTGCAGTATTAGGTGGATATTGTAGACATGTTTTTTTTTTTGCAATCTTTCCTTACATGCTGCACACATGTTCTTGCAATCGTGCCTTACATCATTACTAAAGAAAACTACATCTCTTTTTTCTCACATGTGTATTCTTAGTATTCATGGGCATTTTTTTTGCGGGAAAAAAAAAAGAGATGCAACTGAGTAAGCTATTGTTGACTAAAACAACTAAATAAATAGACAGGAATATCATGGATTAGCACTTAACTAAATAGATGCAACTTTGCAAATTTAACCAAAGTTTTGTCAGATTATTTTTATAATAATCATAGCGTACATTTTTTTTTGCGCGAAAACTTTCGATCTATTCATCAACTGTCAAGGTAGTACAAAAAACACTAGAAGTAAAAATTACATCCAGGTCTGTAGACCACCTAGCGACGACTACAATCTCTGGAGCGAGCCGAAGGCGCGCCGCCGTCATCGCCCCTCCCTCGTCGGAGCCGGGCAAACATTGTTGTAGTAGACAGTCGGGAAGTCGTCGTGCTAAGGCCCCATGGGACCAGCGCACCAGAACAGCAACCGCCGCCGATGAAGAGAAGCATAGACCGGAAGGATCCAACCTGCAGACACACAGACATAGACGAGCGAAGACCGGATCCAGTCGGATCCACCGAAGACAAACGCCGACCGGATCCCATGAGATCCGTCGGAGACAAACCTCTACACGCCTTCCGACGATGCTTGAAACATCACCAGGACGGGGGCTAGGCGGGGAGGACCTTATTCCATCTTCAAGAAGCCGCCACCGCCTCATCTTCTTGAGCATGGCACAAACCCTAACAAAACTCAGAAAAACATCTAAAAACGGAGCCCTCCCGCCGGCAAGGGCCGGGATCCACGGTGCCTCCATGATCCGAGGACCATAGAAGATAAGGCGGACCGGCGGCGCCGGCGAGAGGCAAGGAAATCCTAGATGGGAGTTGGGCGTGGGCAGAAGGAGCGAAAGGAAATATGGCTCTTAGTTTGTGTTAATCATAGCGTACATGACTAGCTATTTTTTACTACAGGTGTTGGAAGGAATAATGGATGCAGAAGGAGCAGAGCTAGAGATCCTTCTTGGCCTTAGTTCACAAATATGTAATGTTGTTCCGGAAGACTTTGCCCGAGAACTAGATTGTGGTGAGATTAAGGAAAGATTTATAAAGAGGCTTGTCGATGTGCTTAACTCAAATATGGTACCCACTGCTCATTGTCCTGGAATCAGGAGGGCAGTAGTTCAACATGCAGTATACATGATGGAGAACAAGCCTAGCTACGCAAACTATTTCAACAGATGCTGGATGATGGAAGCACTGGTAATGGTAGAATGCACACCTTCAAAGGCTGAAAATTACAGACTCTTCTGGGGTGATGCAGGACTCATGGAGCACAGCATACCTCTCTCTGCTCTCGTGGCCAGAGCGAAAAGATGTCTATGAGTGGCTACACGCTACAAGGTATCAGCAGTGTCACCTGAACATGTATTTTGATGATATTGGACTACTACTACTCTCTCCGTTTGTAAATATTTGTCTTTTAAATATTTCAAATGAACTATCACATACGGATGTATAGAGACATATTTTAGAGTATAGATTCACTCATTTTGCTCGGTATGTACTATGTAGTCACTTATTGAAATCTGACAAATATGAGCCATGCTTCG
>NC_041383.1:152362526-152439603 GCF_002162155.2 Triticum dicoccoides | reverse complement strand
ATAAGGGTAGTATGGTCATTTGACCATAACGTATAGACACCTCCGTATGTGACGCATACGAGCTATATGTATACGTACATAGCAGATCCGTCGGCCCATCATACAACTGGCGCACGTCCCCCCTCCATCCTGGGCCTGGCCCATTTATTATTTTATTATTGTTTTTAAGCTTCAAAAAATAAGTAGTGAGATGAATCGAACACCCAACCTCTTGGTTTATCTCGATCTGCAGTAACCAACTAGGACAGCGCCCTTGTTGTGCCTGGCTTCTTCTTTTATTCATCTTGTTGTGCATCTTGTCTGTCTGTTTTTCTTTTTGCCTTTTTTTCTTTGGTTTATTTTTATTTATTTCTTCTTATTTTTCTATTTCCTTTTTAAATTTTCTTAAATTCGTGAACATTTTTTTAAATCCGTGAACTTATCTTTTAAATCTGTGATGTTTTTTCATATGAATGAATATTTTTCAATATCGCAGACTTTTATCAATTTCATGAAATAAAATTCAAATTTTTTAACTTTTTAAAAAAATCTTTAACCTTTTTTCAAGTCGATGAACTTTTTTGAATTTCACAAACTTTTATCAAATTCGTGAACTTTGTTTTGTCAAAATTATGAACTTTTTATTTTGCAAACTTTTTTTCCAAACCTGTGAACTTTTTGTCAAATTCTTAACCTTTTTTCAAAACCGATGAACTTTTTTCAATTTCACAAACTTTTGTCACACTAGTAAGCTTGCGTTGCACGTCTCGGCTAACACATGTAATCATATATAGGATAGTCTTCCCTAAAAATAATAGGTTAACCCTATTGAAAATTTGAAATTTCACACGAAGTGTATAGTACCTAATTCTTAGCATACATAATTTGAAATATCATTCTTCATAAATCAATATTCCTTTCACATACATTTCACCCAAACAATTTGAATACCTTGAGCCGTGCGTGGCCATGGGAGATGGGATACTGATTTTTCTTTGACCAGGATAGGATGCACCGTGATTAGTTTCTTATTTTTAGGGGCCGTGATTAGTGTCCTTGTGAGCGGTGTGCGGAACTTTGTTCCGCGGGCGAGGCGTCCTCCTGGTTATTTGCTAATAACACATTCACGTTAGACTAGATCCATCTTAGGTGAAGGATTTAATTAAATGGATGTGATTGGGTGGTGTTGATTTATCGGTGTACATTTGTTTGAGTACATAGGAAGGAAAATGGTGTACTTTTCTGAAATTGATAAACCTTTTTTCAACCCGTGTACTTCGTGGCAGAAATTTTCCAACACCAACAGGGAAAACCAAAAATCTAGGTTTTTCGCTTTCGGTATCATTTCGTCTTTGATTTGTCGATTTGAGAAAAGCTCACGAATACGAGAAAAAAGATCGCGAAATTGAAAAAAAGTTCATGGATTTGAAAAAAAAATCACGAATTTGACAAAAAGCTCATGAATTAAATACTTTTTTGCAGGAGGCCTCTGGGATGTGTCGGTCCATTGTCGCACAAAAACAGGGGATTTAAAAGAAACTGTTTTAAGTACTTGTATAAATTCTAGATTTAAATAGTTTTTCATTCAAACATGGCATGAATGCCTATCATGAGCATGCCCACCTTATTGCAAAAGTTGGGGTCACTGAAAGATGTACAAACATAGACCATGTCAATAGGAAGGCCACAAGAGTCCATCTCAGAGCACATTGTTTACCGACATTCTTCAAATGGTCCCAATTTTTTCCATGGCATTGTATGACCAGTTCATGACACCATACCAAGTTGTTTTGGTTTCGACAAATTTTATATTTTCTGGAGTATTCTCGGTCAGAAAAGGCTGACACAATGGTCGACGTGTCACAACTTGCATACGGTGTTGCAAATCGTTCAAACCTGATATTGATGACTACCATGGGTATGCGTATGTCCACCAGTTTGAAAAAGTTGGTATTATTTTAAGAATGCCCAAACTAGACCATGTTCAATGGATTGTGTTCGGGTTATGCCAGAAGACTCCCTCTGAGAGCACGTTATTTTATCGACATCCTTCAAATGGCCCTGAATATTTTCCACCAACTTCTATGGCAATTTTAGGGCACCATGAAAGTTGTTTGAGTTTTCGATAATATTTCCAACGTTCACAGATTTGAAAACAAAGTTCACAATATTAAAAATAATATTTCCGAATTTCAAAATTTCATATATTTAAGAAAAGGTTCACGATTTAAAAACAGTTCGTGATTTAAAAAAATAGAATTAAGATCAAAATAAAATTGAAAAATAAAAAGGAAAATGGGACAAGCAAAATCCCCCCAAAAAGAAAACCACAAATTTAAAAAATTGTTCATGTTTCGAAAGATGTTCGGAAATTGTTGGTGTTTCGATTTGTTTTTCACTTTCAAAATAAAATTGCTCAAATTTGGTTAACAAATTCCAAAACTATTCGGCATTTGAAAATTGTTTGCAGTTTTTAATAAAAGTTTCAGATTTTTTCAGGAAATATTTCATATATATGTACGCTACTGTGTTTTCTTATATATTTCTCGCTAGAGCTTAACACAAGCAGTGGTTTGTTGTAGTGGTATCGGCATGTGTTGTTTGGTGGGAGGTCTTGAGTTCAAATCCTCATAATCTCTCCCTGTTCCTTGTAGTTTTAGGTTGCGCTTATATTGAACGTGGTAGCTTAATGGGCCGCCCCAGCACCTGTGCAATTTGTATACGACACAAGACGTATACGTACTTTAGCAAAAGACCAACTGCTGAAAAAAAAAGGTTAAGAAAAGACCATCCTGCCCTTTGTTATGAAGGGGTATGGGATAATCTGAGCCCTCGATGTGTTTAGGGGGTTGTACCGAAGCGGAAGTGAACAAATATTTAGAAACGGAGGGAGTAGAATATACTGGGACTTATACACCGGCTCAGATTGCTCACTGCAGTAGCGAATGGTTATTCATTGCGATCCATGAAGCAGACCCCATAAATTTAAATTTAGAATTGATATTAAACATGACATAGGATTTAGATGTGCAATACTTAGAGCACATCTATATGTGCTTTAGCAAAACTGTTTTACAAAAATAAATTATGTACATAGGGCCAACTTGTGATCCAGATCCGAAATATTCTGCAAGTTCGTTAGATTAATTGCTCAACTGGCTACACTGGTCTTGCATAAGAACCGTGCGATTTGGTCGTCGATGGGGGAGTTTGCGAATTAAACGATTATAATGCGGTACGTACGACACAGTGATACTGTAAATTTGAGATTGTTCCAACACTTAAAATGTATTGACACAGTGACACAGTGATACTGCATTCGTCCGGCCCACCCGCACCGCTCGGCCGGCAGCGGCAAAGAACAAGCCATGCGAGAACATCCCAGCAACTGGGGCCTACCCTCGTGGCCGACCGGGCTCGCCGTGCCCCGCTGGATATACAGTGGCAGTGACGACGACGCACTGATATGACAACTCTCGCAGCGACTCTAGCAAATCCTGTATAAATCGGTACTGCAGAATCGTTTGTTCATACTGCAATTTAAAAACCATATTCACCCTCATGCAGCTCCTTGAAGCCGGCCCACACGCTCCGGCCGCTGCTGTGGGAGAGGCGGCTGCGTTCGCGCGGCTGCTTGGAATGCCACGGCTCGACGGCGGACCGGCCGGAGCTGTCGGCCTCCTCGTCATGCCGAGTGAGTTTGCATGGCGGCGAGCACTTCCGATCATGGATCCGTGAGAAAGGGGAAGAAACACATGTGGCTAATGAAAGGAGACGGCGGAGCAGGCGGAGCTTATCCAGAACGCGAACCCTAAATATAGCGGCGGACCGGCGGATTTGTAGGCCGCCCGTGAAAAATCTACAAGCCGGCGGATTTTTAGCAGACCAGTTTGGGCCAACAAATTGCAGGAACTGTAAAACCACCGAAATTTTACGGACCGGCGAGGATAGTGGATCTGCTAGAGTTGTTCTCAGTATCGGTTCAATGAGAGTTGCAGTTGGTGTGGGAAAAATGATAAAAGCAACTCTCTTTCCGTGTTAATTCGTCATCCGAACCGCCATGACTTGGCCATGGACGCTTCTACTGAGCCATTCTAGGACCTTCACCACAACCCCGCGCCCGCTTCCCGCCGTTTGACCACGCCATCCCTTCTGGCGCGTGACCTCATGGTGTTTGAGACTTGGCTAGACGTAAACTTCTGCAAGATTTTCTTCTAGATTTAGTCTAGCAGCTCATAGATTCACGTGGATAACATATCATTTGCATTTTGTGTAGATAGATCCGATGGTAGAGCTTTTTTATGATTCTTCATTGGTTTATGGACGTCGAAAAGGGTGAGGATGTGTTGATGGTTGCTAGATGAATAGGGACAACCAAAACGAATACGAGACGTGCAGGGTCATAGGTTGTATGGCAATTTGTCGGAATAGAATCTAAGGCCACGACAGGCTCATGCACGACTGCTTTCTACCGGGTTGTACCTTTTGTCTAAATGTTCCAGCGAAACTAATGTTGTTTCGCATGATGGAACAGTTGTGACGATGAATTGCCGACGACATGGAAGTCAATGAGAGGTTAGAAATGCCACTGGTCTAATAATTGCATATGGCACTCCTACAGATGCCTTGGATGAGTATCTTCGAATGCCCGACGATACCATCATAAAGCACACCAAAGTGTTCGTCGATACCGTGGTGAAGTTTTACGAAGAGTATCATCTGCGAGTACCAATGTTGAGGACAAGACGATGCTTATGCGGTGAATGTAGCAATATAGGCAGACCTAGGATGCTAGGGAGTGTTGATTGTATGCATGGGAAGTGGAAGAATCGCCTTGCAGCTTGGCACAACTAACTTACCGGGCGCTGTCATGATCCAACAATTATTTTGAAAGGGGTTGCCTCCGAGATTTTGTGGATTTGTCCTTTCTACTTTGGGTTCCTGAATCTCACAATGACATCAATATGTTGCACAGATCTCATCCTTTTGCAAGGCTAGTATATAGCTCTTCTCCACCTTGCAATTTCATGGGGAATAACAATCAATATGACAAAGGCTACTATCTAGCTGATAACATCTACCCATCTTGGTCAGCATTTTCGATTATAATCCCAAGACCAGAAAATTTAAGCATTTCGCAAAGGTACAAGAAGCAATGAGGAAATACATTTGCTAGGTTTGCAATTGTCTAGCATATTGCTCATTTCTAGAATAAGGATGTCTTGGCAAAAATCATGACATCTCTGATTCAAGCATTTCTTAAGATGTACAAGAAGATTGAAGATCAAATCTACCATGATTAGCTAAAGGAGGGTCTTATTGAGCATCATTGACAACTAGCTGGAAGATAATGTGTTTAAATTCATTTATCTTTTCATAAACAAGTGTTTTATCTTATTATTTGTTAATTTTGATTATTTTAGGTATTCAGATTAATAGGTTGTAATAACATTTGTTGGATGGGTTGATCTAAATTGGAGTACTATAGTATGAATGTCACATCATGATAACTCTGTGTTTACGTACACGTTCGTAGCCCAAAACATTATGTCACATCATGATAACAACTTTGATAGTACTCCGCCTACCCGGCAGTGAAGCATGTGGTGGCTGGGAGTGAACGTGACTTTTTTGCACTGAACAGTGAAGTGATTGAATGAACTGATCATGATTCTCATTGATTATGGACTAGTTTTGTTTCCTTCTTCTTCTGCAGTGGAGTGGTGGGGCGTTAATTTGCTGGCCCATCCGGTGGGCCGGCGACTCTCGCAACATACTATTTTGCTCAAGTAATATATTCAAAGATAATCGAAGGCCTTTATGTTCGGAGGAAGCTGCTCTGGCCTTTTGTCATTCAGAGAAGCCAGTTACACAAGTGCAATAGGTTTTCTTCTTTGCGCCTAAGTGCTAAAGCGATCGATGGCCGACGGCGGTGGCGGAGGAGAGCACGTCGTTCAGATGATGGCTGGCGGCTCCGGGCCAGGCAAGGTGGCCGCGCCGGAGAAGTGGCTGAATCGCTTCGTCCGTGCAGTCGTGTTGATCGAGAGAGTGGGCAACGCGCTTGGCACGCTGGCTTTCACGTGGGCCACCGTCGTCCTGCTCGGCGGCTACGCCAAGGACCTCCACTCCGGGGATGATTTTATCTTCGCGACAATCATAATTTTCTTAGAGGCCGCAAGGTATGTATATATGCCGTATGCAGATTATTACATATAGCATCTGAGCTGGTTGCAAATTAGCATTCTGACATGAGTCTGCAGCCTACAAATTTTACTCTTACGCCCATCTTGCATGAATGTCATCAATAGCTATTTTGCGCGGCGATATTAGACTTTTGAGGATTTATCCTGTTCGAAACATTTTGGGTTTAGAGGGTTGCTAAGAATCTTGATAATCAAGGTTTTTTAGGATTTTGGGTCACACTAGAATTCTCCGGTTTGTTAGAGCAACTCTAGCAGACTCCGCAAAACACGCAGACCTGCAAAATTCCGGCGAGTATGCGGGCTCGGCTCAATTTTCCGGCCAAAACAGAGCCCGCATACTCGCCCGGCCCGCAAACCGCACGCCCCGACCGCTATATCTACGGTTTCGTGGCTCGTTTGCGGGTCCAAACCCTATCCCCCGCCGCCGCCGAGCCACGCGATTCCCCTTCTCCACATTTCTCGCCGCCGGCGACCACCCGCCCCGCCTCCAGCCGCCATATGGGCCCGAATGTGGAGCTCCGGACGCGGCTCCGGCGGCGGAAGGGACCTGGAGCGCGAGCGGCGCGTCCGGTCGGACGACGCGAGGAAGCACGGGGCCCGGAAGTGGACCAACCGCGGTCTGTCACCTCCGGGGAGCTTCCAGCGGAGCGAGACGGAGGAGTACGACCGCCGGCGTGCATCCTTCTCCTCCACGAGGTCTTCGTATGCCGGGAGCTCCTCCTCCTCCGGCGCGGGCCTTCTCCACGTGAAGAGAGAGTGATCGGAGGACGAGGAGGAGCCGGACGAGTTCGCCTTCGTCCCCATGAAGGAGGAGCCCGAGGAGCCCGCTCCGCTCGGCCGCCGCGGAGTCGTCGGGCCGGAAGACTACGTCGCCAACGTCGACGCCGTTGCGGCCGCCATCGCCGAGCAGAGCGTGCGCGAGGAGGCGGAGCGCCGGCGCCACGCCGAGGAGCTCGAAGACCTCCAGTGGCGGCAGGCGGTCGCCGCCAAGGAGAAGGCCGAGGAGTGGCGCCTCATCCGTGAGGAGCAGGCGGTGAAGTACGTCGACCTGTGCAGCTCCGGCGAGGAGGATTGAGCGTCCTTCTCCTCCACGGCGTCGTCCATTTGCCGCGACCTCGCCGCTGTCAGATCCGACCTCCCTCTAGTACTAGTATTAACGTAGTATGTAGTATGAACTATGTTTTTAGTGTATTGATCATGTAAAATCTATGTAGTATGTATGAACTACTCGCGTCAACAAGGCGCAATTTCTCCCGCGAAAGTGTTTTTTCAAATTATGCAGTTTTAGATACGGTTTTTATTCGGCCGCGCTAGTTTTTGACCCGCAAACGCATCTTCGTGAAACCGTAAACGTGTCTTGCGGGTCAAGTTTTTGCGGGGTCTGCTAGAGTTGCTCTTAGTTTTCAAAGCCAAATCAAGGTTTTTTTGTGCGGTCGATTTTGCAGGGGCCCCAATATCTGGCGATTGATCGCCAGGGAGGTGGTCATAGTGATCGATTCGTTCGCTCGTGTCCTTCTTTCCCATCGAACGTTTTCGTTCGCTACCAGAAGGAGCACCCGGCGAATGTTTATGTCATGACGATTGAGCCCGGCCAGCGTACCCTCTCCTTGGACAGAAATCGGCTTGTGTATCTTCCTGGCCGGTTTTTTTTAAATGAGTCTATTTGTTTTCCTGATCTGTTATTTGTCTATTTTTTTTCCTACCAAGATCATGGCTGTGCTATTGGCAAAACAACAAAAAGTGCCATGCCGATTAATCAAAACAAGTAGCCATGGCAAAGTAAAAATGTCATGGTCCAATCAATAAAATTGACACTGGGTAAATAATAAACATGCCATGATCCAAAAAATTAAAATTGCCATTCTTCTATATTTTCTTTCTCATAAAAAAACAAAAAAGTGAATTGCCAATGATAATTTTTTTTGAAATTGCCATGCCACAAATGAAAATAATAAATTTACCATAATATAGAAAAAAGGCCAAGATACAAAATATTAAAATTGCCATGCTTCTATATTTTTTTGTCATAACAAAAAGGCAAACAAAAAATGAATTGGCAGTGATCCAAAAAAATTGAAATTGCCATGCGAAAAATAATATTATTTTTTACCATAATATAGAAAAACTGCCATGGTCTTATAAATGTCATGGCACTAAAAAATAAAAAATGCCATAATCTTAAAATAAAAAATGGCATGACCTTAAAAACAAAAATGACATGATCTATTTTTTGACAATCATAGATTGAAAATTGCCATGATCAGAAAAAGTAAGATTGTCATGTCAATAAAAATAAAATTACCACGGTGGAGATAAAAACTGCCAAGATCTATATACAAGAGGGTGCCAATTAAGAAGTTTATTGCCGTGATAATTTTTTTAAATGACATGGTAAGTTTGGTTAAAAATTCATGGTTATGTACAACACAATTGCCATGGTGTTTTGAATAAAATTGTCACGCTAACCATAAGTAAAATGCCAGTAAAACATTATTGCCATAGTGTTTTAAATAGATTTGCCATGGTAACCAGAAGTAAAATGCCATGGTCAACACAATTGCCATGATATTTTAGATAATTTTTTCATAGCAACCGTAAGTAAAGTACCAGTCAAAGCAATAAAATTGACATGGTAAAAAAACAGTGAAAAATTTCCATGAGAACAATTATTGAAAATACTATGGATAACACATATTCTGAAAAAAATCATGGCATATATGTCTAACACACAAAAAAGTGCCTTGCTACCTGTAGTAAAACTACGATGGTATAATTGTTAAAAGATACCATGTTCTAAGTAATAAAAAGTACCATACTACCTAGAAAAATAAAACTACGATGATCTAAAATAATCAAAATGCTATGCTACCCCTCAAGTGTAAGGGTGAAGATGGCTCGGGTGATGGATACCCCCTCCGACAGGGTGCCGGAACAGGCCTCTAGATTGAATCTCTAGAGAACAATAACTTCGGTAACGAAGAAAATCAGGAAAAAAAATGGCACGGAGGGTTTCGAGATTTTAAGAATCTATAGGAGAAAGAATTGACTAAAGGCAGTGGCCAGGGGGGCCCACACGGGTGGCACCCTCGCAGCGGTACCTGACTGCATGGCAGCATGGGGGCCTGCGGTGGCCCCTGGCCCTTCCGGTGCTTTCTGGAATCTTTGTCCTCTAAAAAAATGTCAAAATCCCCTTGGTTTTTTGAGCTCCGTAAATATTGATTTTATGAAAAGTAAAGAAAAAGCAAAAAACAACAATTGGTTTTGTGCACTGAATTAATAAGTTAGTCAAAAAATAATAAAATTTGTTATAAAAAGTATCCAAAAGTGATTTTATAATTGCACGTAACAGTAAAACTATTGTTACCTTTGAGACATATCAGCTACTCCATCTATCCTTAAAAGAGTGCACTTCCAACTTTGTTGGAAAGTTAAACTTTTCATTTTTGACCGTATTTATACAATAATACACCAATATTTATGTCATCAAATTAGTAGCCTTAGATTCATGCTAAAATATATTTTCATCATATATCTTTTTTTTAATTGTTTGGATTGCTTACCACATGTGTCACATGCATGGTTTCATCATATACCTATTTGGTTTCATAATTTTTGATATACTTTTGCACAAACTCGGTCAAACTTTTAAGATAGTTTGACCCTCCAGCAAAGTTGAAAGTACATCCTTTAAAGAACGGATGGAGTGCCTATGAATAAACTACCATGGTTTAATCATCTATATCAATATAAAAAGATCCAAAGGAGCAGATCCAACGAATCCCGGCCGTCAAATTAGGTCAATCCAACGACTCAGGCTGCTCCAATGGTGAGCGCTCAACACATGTAGTGTGTAGTTAATATTATACCAAATATTAATGTCAATGCTAATCACATACTTAATACACAAATAACATCCTACCTAATATTTACATGTGATTAATATATTACCTAATATCAACGTGCATTGCATGTACACATTTACTAGTTAAATAAATATATAATGCCATGCTTTAAACTAAAAACTGTCATGGTCTAACTAATTAAATTTTCCATGTTCTAATTACTGAAAATGCCATGGTCTAAAATGAATAAATGAATATGCCATGTTATCCACCATAGAACTACCATGTTCTCGTTATACAATGGCCATGGTTTGAATGATAATGCCATGCTATCCTACGTTGTAACCTACAGAAATTTGAGACACTATGAAAGGAAAACCTACAACGACAAAGAAAATGCCATGGTCCGCTGCCATGACCATCAAATTTACAAGAACAAAAAGATTTGTTGGGCATGTATTCTCACCTCCAGCACCATAATATGAAAAAACAAATCAGAAATTTGTCATGCGAACAAAATTTGAGTTTCCATGGGAACATATATTAGTTCCATGAACCATACCAGGGGAAACAATTAACCATGAAACAAAATGAATAGAAACTACCATATTTGCTAGCTGAAACAGAAAACATGCCAGCCTGATATTGAACAAACTGCCGTTCTCAACCCCGACAAAACAGGGGGCACGGTACGAAAATGGAAGTTGCCATTCTTGAAGCATACAATTAACCATGGGAAAAAATTACTCCCTCCGACCCAAAATAAGTGTCGTGTTTTTAGTTTAAATTTAGTTCAAGTTTGAACTAAAATCATGACACTTATTTTCAAATTTGAACTAAAACAACCGCATTTATTTTGGAACGGAGGGAGTACCTAAAAAGTTATAACTGACATATGGGAAATTCATTCAGATCATGTTATATATCAGCATGTCACAATTAGTCCCTGAGCATGTTGGTACAAAATGAACGAATTCATTCAGATCAGCCGGGAATGGGGATGACTCACGGAAGCATATCTTCGTCGGCGAGTAGTGTGGTTGTAACCGGGCCGGCTAGCTGGTTCAGTCATTCAGTGTGGTCGTCGACGAGCAGCTCACACACTATTCTCTCACTGTATACCACATCCAACCATACCCAAACACCACCAGGCCGGTCCTGAAATTTTGGGGGTGCCGGGGCAAACACTAAACTCGGGGTCTCTTAATAATAGTAGTAGCGTGTGCTTTGCGCATGTAAGATTATACGGTGATGTATCACGGTTTTGTAGACAGTTTGGTGGTCAGGGCTTTGGGTCTTTTTGTTTTCAGAAGTTCAGGTTATCCTTGTTGTAGCTCTGATGTTTTTTTTAGGGTACTTTGATGATTGTTGGTCGTGTATTTCTCCCTCGCTTTAATATAATACACGCAGTCCTTCTGCATGGTCCGATTTTTTTTTTTGGCATATAACACATTTTTTTTGGTTGAAACGACAGTCAAAGTTAGACCCAAATTTTGAGGTCACGTTATAGTATTAAAAGGGGAGCTGCTGGCCTTGTTATCTTCTTTTAAATGCATGTACACTCCCTATTCTCCATATATTTGTCCTTTTTTCACTCAAAAAGGATCATCTATCACTTCATTTTTTTTTGTAACGTTGGGTCTTTCACAAGCTTGTCTTCAGTTCTATTTTTTTTTTAAAAAGGGACGCTTTATTACTTAAAAGGTTTAAGCATTACACCCGGCCTCTGCATAACTATGATGCACACAGCCAAACAAGTTCTCTCACACAAACGAAAATTAAGAAGGCGAAATACAAAGAAACAGAGTATGTATAACGCCTAATCCTAAGATCATGCTGCCACCCATGTTGGGTAAAAGTATCCCTCATCGTATACTCCAATCGTGTACACACCTCCGTAAACAGGCCTTGATTCTCCACACGTTGTAGAGAGGACCATAAATGAAGAGTCCCGGTACACCTGTAGATAACCTGCATGTAGATAACCTCAGTTCTAATAATAAGGTCTAAAAGTTGGCTGCAAACCCAAAGACCAACGCTCCTTTAATTATCCCCTGGGTTTGTGATTTGTATTATGTCCTTTTCATCTAATGTCACCGTATACATTTCAGGATGTTCAGCCGCAACAACAGACTAGATTATCAAGTGTTCTTTAATACCAGAGGAGCCTTTAGGCCTCTTGGCTGGAATGGACTGACTCTAGCTGCATGTTTTTGTGCTGTTCTGAAAATCATGTGGGAGATGCGCCTGAGGATGATCATATTGATGATAATACTCTTTGGATTTGGCCGGTTATTGTCTGAGGTGTCTTCACGAGGTCTGAAACTACTCATATGTAATCGGATGCGTCGTGCCGCATCAGTATGGAGCCCATTAGTGGCAATCGTATTGCTAGCTCTCTCTACAGACGAATCCCTTTTCAAAGACTACTCAATGATGATTTACCCGCAGAAAAAAAAAGACTACTCGATGATTGAACGGGCAATGTTCCTAGTACTACTTGTGGCAGTGCTCGTAGCAACAATAAGCAGTCTGCACTTCACAAGAATCAGGAAACTAGTGGACAGTGTCCTAGGCAACAAACTAGAATTTTGGCGTCAAGGTATTATAAGCTTGTGCATGGTTGCTGCTCTAGGGATGCTGGTGTACATGCTTAAGGATTATGATAGATTTAGGATGATCATAATCGAAGTATGCGCTGTAGCAATAATGTCATTTGGGAACTTACAGATTCCAGCAGCAGTTGTGCGGGTTGTTCTAGCATTAATTGGGCTTATGCCAGTTGATGATAGTGATCCTCCTTACGATGATGAAAACCTGAAAGCGTCTCTGAGAATCTTCTATTGGATGGTGCTTGGACAAGGAATACTCTATGCTGTGGCCTGCATGCTCGAGTTCTTTTCTTTCATCCCTCGAAGGTCCCTTGTCCGTTGTGGTGGATTCGGAGGTCAGCGGGGAGTGGAATCTGTAAATATGTATTATGCCTACGCATTAGAGAAATGCATGCAAGGGGGTGTGCTTGCTCCAAAGAAGATCAGCCTCAGCAACTTCGCCACAGATTATGTGAACTCGGACATATCCAAGAATCAGCTCCATGGGATTCGCATGATGCACAGCTTTCTGCAAAGAGAGCCAACCAAGGCACAGCTCCTTTCAAAACTCACAGCTTCTACCAAGACGGTGGTCAGAATAATCAAAATGTTGGATTGGACATGTCCAAAGGATGCAGCTATCAGATTATATGCCGCGAAGGTCAGTGCTGAACTTGCAAAGAACCTCCGTGTTGTCACTATCCCGGGTACAATACAGTTTGTATCTGCACTTCTTGACAGTGATAGCACACTGCAAAGAGGAAACCCACTTCTGGACACAGATGATGAACAAGAAGAAAGGCAAGAGTTATCTATGAATACAGAAGACAACCAAGTGGTAAAACATCACTCCATGAGGAACGCAGCTGATAACCAAGGGAAAAGACAAGACCGACATCAGGAGACTGATAACCTGCTGGAAACACAAATCCGCTCGACACAACAAGTCGGCATCGACGAACAGAAATCATGCATTCTCAGATGCTGGCAGTGGATTCAAGAATTCAGGTCGATTCCCAAGGAGCAGCAGTTGACAGACCATGATTTTCTTCCAGCACTGGCAATGGAAATTATTGACAGTCTTGCTGGTTCTGGTCAGGACAATTGTGTGGAAATCAGCAAAGCTGCTGACCTCATCTCGAAGATCATAGGATTCACAAGCTACAGAAGGGATATATTGAATACTGAGGCGCAACAAAGTATCCTGCTCAAGTCATCACTGAAGGTGCTGCAAAGGCTCACAAGCATTGGCGGGAAAATCGGCATCATACTGCGGTATGAAATATCAAGACATCCCTTCCTACTGAGAAACCTCATAGAAATTCTTGGAGACAACAAGAGCAGTCAAGAATTGAGAAAGTTAGTGGCAGCAAACCTCAGAAACCTTGCTGTTGATGAAAGAGCAAGGCAGGAGATTGGTCATGTCCAACTGATCATTACCAGGCTTGTGCAGGCATTTCTCAACACTGAAGAAATCACGAGTGTCAACGCTGATCGCTTGCTACGAAAGGTAGCTGGGCAAGCACTGGCAATGCTGACAATGCAAAGTGTCCAAAACTGCTTGGTTATATTGCAGGAACCAGAGTTCATGATGGAACTCAAAATCATGATCCATGATAAAATGTACGTATATGTGGCGGCAAGCCTGTTGCGTAATCTGTGCATGCACGCTCGATCCGAGCTCAGAGAGTCAGAACTGAAGGAGCTATCTCATACCTTGAGAGAGGTGAGCCCTGCTAATTCAAGCAATAATAAGTGCACTGTTAGAGATGGATAACAAAATTTACCATTTTGCATATGTTCTTGTGCGTACATTAGCAGTATAATTTTGAATTGTACTTTTAATCACTGGACTATATAGATATAGCTCTACATCATTTCTTACTGATGATGATACATCTCATTACAGGTGTTGGAAAGAATACTGGACGTGGACGGGGCAGAACTAGAGATCCTGATTGGGCTTAGTTCACAGATATGTAAAGTTATTCCTGAAGACTTTACCCGAGAACTAGACGCTGGTCAGATTAAGCAGAGATTTGCCAAGAGGCTTGTCGACACACTAAAAGCAAACATGAAACCTAGTGCTCATTGTCCTGGGATCAGGAGAGTGGTACTCGAGCAAGTCATACACTTGATGGAGTATAATTCTCGCTATGCAGATTGCTTCAACGCGTTCGGGGTGACAGATGCACTGTCAATGGTAGAACAAACACCGTCAAAGGCTGAAAACTACAGGCTTTTCTTGGGCGATGAAGGATTCATGGAGTACAGCATGCCTCTCTCCGATCTTGTGGCCAGAGCAAAAGAACTTATGGGTTGCGACTGACTACGAGACACTATTAGATGGAAGTGGGACTTCTACTTTGCCTTTCTTGAATGAATGAAAAACTGCTGCGGCGAGAATAAAGGATTATCGTATTGTTTATTAGTCAGGCCGCAAGTGGGACATAATGTTATGGGTGACACAATGTTATGGGTGATTTAAGTGATTAGTTTCCAACTGGTTCTAGTAAATCCCTGTTCGGCATAAATTCTGCACATGGATTCTCATAAGGTCGGCAGCGATACAAAACAGATGCTTGCGCTCAAGATAAATAGATAATGGTCATATTTTAAGAGCAAGCAAACAGGTCATCACAGTTGAAGAGAAGATGTCATCATGTTACAGTAGAGATACCACAGGCGTCTTCCTAGTGATAAGTTTGCTTTGCATGGGCAGGTAGGGGTGGAAAAAAAGCTCGAAGCTCGCGAGCTAAAGAAGTAGCTCGTGACTCGGCTCGAATCGACTCGAACTCGAAGAATAACGAGTCGAGTCGAGCTTTAATTTAAGATCGTTTATAGACCAAGTTAAACGAGCCAATCTCATGAGTAATCGTGTAACTCATTAGGCTCGATACAAAAGATCGGCCACTCCAAATCCAAAAAAAAGATCAGCCACTTAGCACCCTGCGTCCCAGGCGCACAACACAAGGGCCAGCCGCCCAGGAGACTCATGTGTTACAAGGACATTACAATTATTTAATGATATATATGTTTAATATATACATAATCATTTTTTATCATATTTAAGGGTTTTATGTTCATATCTTTAACGAGCTTAACAATCTAAGTGAACCAGCTCGCGAGTTATACGAGTGAAATTAATCTTGGGTTTGAGCTTGTTATAGTAACGAGTCGAGTCGAGCTAACTCGTTAACGAAACGAGCTCTAGCGAGTCGAGCCGAGCTGGCTCGGCTCGGCTCGAATTCTAGCCCTATGGGCAGGCATGGGTATGTTGCAAGAAAATCTAGTGCAAAATCTGCGTAAGAACCCAATACCGGTCTCAGATAACTTGTACTTCCATTTGTAGCTGCCACAGGATCAAATGAGTCCTTTATAATTGCATCACACTCCTAGTTGCGTGTCACTGTAATTACTTTCATCGATAGATGTTGGAATGAGTGGGTGAGGCGCAGGGGATAGAACTAGATGACTTAATGAGATTCCGCCCATGAAGATCTAAAATCATTTCTGAGAGTAAATTGCATAAAACCACCACTTTGAGGGTTAGATTTATAGAAAACACTATGTTACATTTTTTGGCAAAAAACATCATGTCTACCGTAAACATTTTGCAAATAACACTGATCGGCGGATTTAACTCGGTTGAGCACGTTTATGACAATTGGGGTTGTTTTTGCTTTTTGACCCATCTAACACTGTCTTTAGCAAAACGTTATGCCACGTCAGTGAAAAGCAGGCCCAACTGTCATAAACGTGTTTAATTGAGCCAAATCTGTCGATCAGTGTTATTTGCAAAATGCTTACGACAGACATGATGATTTTTGCGAAAAAAAATGTAACGTAGTGTTTTCTGTAAACCTAGCACTCAAAGTGATGATTTTATACAATTTACTCCATTTTTGAAGATTCCGAGCAGGCATTGACTGAAGCAAGATAGTTTACAGTGAGAGGAAAAAAAAGTGTAGATAAGCTGATCGATGCACTGAATGAAGATCAAGATACGATCGCCAAGTGTTTGTAATCTAGGAAAATAATGAGGCAGATAACTGACATGGTGCGGTAGAATCCTCGCTGTAAATTGTCCGGTGATTGCGATGACAGGAGCGTGTCAAAGGTAGAAACTGCAGGGCGGCGCACTGGCGCTCCATCTCTATCTTCAGCCAGTCCTCGTACGCCCATTTCAGGGCCGCCGCCTCGTCGAGCTCCACGTCGTCGTGCTCCGTCTTCACGGCGGGGAGCCCCGGCTCCGTTTTCACGGCCGCGAGCCCCGGCTCCGTCTTTGATTTGACGAAGCGCGGAGGAGCTGAAGAGGAGGCACGCCGGCCGCCCTCGTTTATGACGATGCCGGCGCTGCGAGTGCGCCGGCCGAGCGACGTCTCCGCTACGGGCTCGACCTTAACGCCGAGCAACGCCGGCAAGCCGAAGGAGTGGGAAGAAGAATGGGAGGAGGAGTGCGAGGAAGAAGTCGAGGAGGAGACGAACCTCCTAGGCATCCATTGCCCGGCGCGCCGGCGGTGGACCGGGGCGGCCGCCGTGGCAGGGTATGCCAGCGGCGGTTCGTTGCCGCCCTTGAGGTACGACAGCACACTGTCGAGCGTGCGGCCGGGGATGCCCCACCACACGCGGCGCCCCTCGCTGTTCTTGACATCGCCCACCACCGGCGCCCCGTTGGTGGACGTCAGCCTCCGCACCTGGCGGCGCTGGAAGTACGCCGCGTGGTTGTCGGCGACGTACTGGGGGAGGGTGAGCTGCTCCTCTGTGAGGGTAGGCTCGCGCGCGGTCGACCTCGGCGGCGAAGAAGGCGGGGCGCACCTCGACGTCGGGCACCGGGGGAATGGGCACTCCCCCATTGCTGAGTCTCCACCCCGTTGGCCCGGCGCGCATGTCCGGTGGCGCCGGGATGTTCGCCTCGAACGGGAGCCACGCCTCCAACTCGTGAAGCAAGCGGCGGCCGAAGCCGTTGGCCGCCGCCGCCGCCGCGTCGCCGGGGGAACCGCGCGGCCATCGGGCTTGGGAGTGAGGGAGAGGGAGGGAAGAAGCATCGGCGGCTGCGCACGGGAGAGGGAGAGCTCGGCGGCGGTCGATGGGCGGCTAGGGCTGGTGTGGCCAGAGGCGAGGGAGGCCACCGACTTATATAGCCGCGCCTTGATGAGGAATCAATGGCAAGGCTGACCGGCGGCGGCAGCGCGGCAGCCTTGGCATTGATTCCCGCGGGAATCGAGGCGATGAGGGCGACGAAGCGGCCGTCTCGCTGACTCGGCAGGCCCGCGGGTCTTTCGCGTCAAAACCACTCGCCCTGGCGCCCCCGGGTGCCCCCCAGCGCGCCGGGTTTGGCCTGGGTCCGCTGACGCTGATTTCGGCCCAAAACGGGCTTCTGGAGGCGCGACTGGGCCATTTTTTTGCACCGACGCAAAAAAATCGTCTGGGAAGACCGTATTGGGGGCTCGGCTGGAGATGCTCTTACCTCTCCCTCTTTAGGAAGCAGTGAAGCCGCTCGACGTCACCTTCCCCCTGCGAACGAACAACAGGCCAATGGCGGAGCTCGATGACGCGGGTGGCGGCGCAGCCCACGGAGGCCACGGACTACGCCTCCCCCCTCTGTCCCTGCACGCCGGTGGCAGGAGTAGTGCAGCGACGGCGAGCACCACGCGAGCAACGCGGTGGCTCCGATGTTGTGCTTGGTACGGCGACGGCGAGCTCCGGCGCATCACGCGGCGGCGGTAACAAATGGGCTGGTAGCGAATGGGCTTGGGTTCGCCACACGGCCCATGGGCTTCTTTTGTTTTCTCAGCAAACGTATGTTCTCTATCTGAATGTCGGATGTGCAAGGAACTTCAGGGAGCTCCTATAGGCCGCTCGCTGCGGCAAAGTGCCGGCGCTTCGCACAGGAGCGGCTAGCATGGGCCGGCCCATTTACAGTGGTACGCGACATTGCTTTCCCGAGGTGGAAAAATCGCAAAAAATAAAATCGCGCTAGCGCTGACCTCAAACAAGCGACTTCGCACTTATTGGCCTGCCGCGCGAACCACTGCGACATAGACCATTTCATGTTCAATTAGCAGCCCGACAGCTAAAGACATATATCACAGAAACTAATGTTAAACATTAATGCGCAAAAAATTCTAAAAGCTACAGTAAATTTATTGGCTCGAATCGACGACCTCCTACAACAGAAGTTTCGAAATTATGAATATGTTCTTTAAAATAAAAACATTTTTCGAATTTTCGTACAATTTTTGTAAAACAGAAACATTTTGATGACGTGAACAAATTTCAAAAAGGGAACATTTCTTGAATTTGTGAACAAAAAAAATGTTCACTTTTTAAAACTTGCAGATCATTTTTTGAATAGGTGAACAAATTTGAAAAACATGAACTATCATTGAATTTGTGAACAAATTAGGAAAGCTGGAACATTTTCTTCAATTCCCAAACATTTTTTGAATCTTGAGAACAAATTTTGAAACAGAGAACAATTTTGGAAAATCTTGAACAAATTTGGAAGCGCGAACAATTTTTTTTTAAATACAAACATTTTTTGAATTTTGAGAACATATTTGAAATGGAGAACAAATTTGAAAAATCCCGAACAAATTTGGAAGCGTGAACATTTTTTTAATATGTGAACAAAAAGTTGAAATCTGGTACATTTTCTGAACTTCGAAAGTTTTGTACTTTTTTGCATAACGAGAACAGATTTGGAATTTTGAGAACATTTTTTCAAACACTGAACATTTTTTGGAAACACGGAAAAAATTTAAATTTTTCAATTTTATTAAAAGGAGAAGAAAAGAAAAAGAAATAAAAAATAAAATCGTAAACATTTTGTAAAACTGCGAACAAGTTCTGAGAAAGAAAAATAAACTTGAAAATGAAAATGAAACAAAAAGAAAAAATGACAAAAAAAGCAGAAACGAAAAAAAAGAAATGAAAAACAATAGAAAGCCGAAAAAGAACCAGAAAAATACGATACAGGAAAAAACCCGGTTCAGGGAACCTTCTAGAAGGTTCTCAAAACCGGTTGGACGCATATAAGTGGGCCGGCCCAGGTTTTGTCGCTTGCTGCGCTGTCTTGTGCGGTAGCCCGACATTTTGCCGCAGCAAGCGGCGAATAGGGATTTCCGGAACTCCACCCCACTCACGGCCTGCCAATCGGGAATGGGATCCGCTGGCTTTCGGCTGGGCAGTGCCAGGGAGCAAAACGATCGTTCATTTAGTCCCACATCGGCTAGCCAGATAGAGCACAACCTATTTATAAGCACCGCGCTGCTTCGGCAGATGTCCTTTTGAGGACACCCAATAACTTAAAATTATAAAGTGTAGCAAGGATCTACACACATAAGGATGTCACTATGTTTTTACTTTTTACCTCTACTGATTTACAGAAAACTCCTCAGAGTTCTCATTTCTATGTCTTGAAATCCAAAATTTTAGGATTTCACGTGCCATCTTTTCAGCCCCCCCGTATGCATGCCCACCATATCTAGCTAGCAGGGGAACCCCCCTTTTCAATGTGGAGACGCGGAAAGGGACATCATTTAGGATAGCAAAATCATTTTTGGAGCAAGAGGGATTACCTTTCAGATTCCGAAAGTCCAAGTTGAGTCCAAGTAGTGGCAAACTAGAATCCTTCTTTTCTTTTCCCTTCGTGGTTAGTTTCAGTTCAAAATTATGCTTCGCGACTCTGTACTCATAATCCAATTTTTATTTTGGATGCAATCAAATCGGCCTGATCCCCAAAAGGAAATCGCAATCCAAAATCCCTGGTAGGAACAGAGCTGCTAGCAGAAAAAACTCCTTCGCGTTTGGAGGAGGAAACCTCCAAGGCAGGGGTCCTGGTCTCATTCGTGAATGCTTTGGAATATTCCATTCTTGTAGCAGCCACTGATGAGGATACAGACCTGGGGTAAGGTCATAGGCCTGACCTATACGTCCTACCCAAGGTCCCTACCCTAGAAGATAAGAAGTCCAAGAGGCAGCAAGACACCCCCAGTCAAAGATGTCGAGTGCAATCCACTCGACCAATCATGTCACTCGGGAGTCCTCCTACCTATTGTCACTCGACCACTCAAGGAATCACTCGGCCCACCGAAGATCAGGAGTCACTCGGCATTGTAACGGGCAGGCGTTCCTCCGTAGTCTTTAAGGTCATTAATAGCACTTAAGGCTGGCGTTACCTGTAATGCCCCTACTTTATGTACATTCAACCCTCTGTAACGGAGGATGGCCGGGGTCCTGGCGCACTCTATATAAGCCATCACCTCCTCTGGCACAAGGGTTCGACCCCCTGTAACATCACACATATATAATCCAGTCGACCGCCTCCGGGCTCCGAGACATAGGGCTATTACTTCCTCCGAGAAGGGTCTGAACTCGTAGACTCGTGTGTACACCTTCACCATAGCTAAGATCTGGCCTCTCCATACCTACCCCCCTTTCTACTGTCAGTCTTAGAACCACGACAGTTGGTGCCCACCATGGGGCCGGTGTCTTAGCGACTTGTTGGTGAAGATGCAAAAAATTTCCGATCATCATCATCATGGTTTCCGGCGGTGGATTGGCTGAGGGCCACGAGATCCGTCTTGGCGCGCTCGTTTTCATCGCCGACGACCCCGCTTGGCTTCAGGAAGCTCCCCTTGACGTTGAGGCGCTCCCCGTCCGAGGGGCGACGCACTTTTGCGCGTGCGTTCGCGGCGTCCTTCTCCGGCAGCCGTCGACTCAGTATCAGTCGGCTCCGATGGTGTTTTCCCTCCCCGTTGTTTGCCGCCGCAAGCGATCCGATCGGTTGCGGCTTCAGCGGTGGGTGAAACACGCGGTGGCTCGACGTTCGGCCACCCATCAAGTCGCGGGCGATCGAGCCCGACGAAACTCTCCACGGCATGTTTGATCTGTCGACTGGCTTCGTGGAGACCGCATCCGAGTGCGATAGCAGCGACCCTGTGGCTGAAGTCTTGATGTTTGATGGACCGCGTGGTCCACCCGGTTTCCGTCGTGAAGACGACAAGGATGGTGGCGGTGATCCGTCACGCGTCCATGAGGAATACCATCCTGAGCCCCTTTCTGTTGGAAATATGCCCTAGAGGCAATAATAAAATGGTTATTATTATATTTCTTTGTTCATGATAATTGTCTGTTATTCATGCTATAATTGTGTTATCCGGAAATCGTAATACACGTGTGAATACATAGACCACAACATGTCCCTAGTGAGCCTCTAGTTGACTAGCTCGTTGATCAACAGATAGTGATGGTTTCCTGACTATGGACATTGGATGTCATTGATAAGGGGATCACATCATTAGGAGAATGATGTGATGGACAAGACCCAATCCTAAGCATAGCTCAAAGATCGTGTAGTTCGTTTTGCTAGAGCTTTTCCAAATGTCAAGTATCATTTCCTTAGACCATGAGATTGTGCAACTCCCGGATACCGTAGGAGTGCTTTGGGTGTGCCAAAAGTCACAACGTAACTAGGTGACCATAAAGGTGCACTACGGGTATCTCCGAAAGTGTCTGTTGGGTTGGCATGAATCGAGACTGGGATTTGTCACTCCGTATGATGGAGAGGTATCTCTGGCCCACTCGGTAATGCATCATCATAATGAGCTCAATGTGACCAAGTGTCTGGTCACGGGATCATGCATTACGGTACGAGTAAAGTGACTTGCCAGTAACGAGATTAAACGAGGTATTGGGATACCGACGATCGAATCTCGGGCAAGTAACATACCGATTGACAAAGGGAATTGTATACGGGATTGATTGAATCCTCGACATCGTGGTTCATCCGATGAGATCATCGAGGAGCATGTGGGAGCCAACATGGGTATCCAGATCCCGCTATTGGTTATTGACCGGAGAGGCGTCTCGGTCATGTCTGCATGTCTCCCGAACCCGTAGGGTCTACACATTTAAGGTTCAGTGATGCTAGGGTTGTAGAGATATTAGTATGCAGTAACCCGAAAGTTATTCGGAGTCCCGGATGAGAACCCGGACGTCACGAGGAGTTCCAGAATGGTCCGAAAGTGAATAATTATATATAGGAAGTCAGGTTTCGGCCATCAGGAAAGTTTCGGGGGTCACCGGTATTGTACCGGGACCACCGGAAGGGTCCCGGGCCCCATGGGCTGAATTGGGAGAGGAACCAGCCCCTGGTGGGCTGGTGCGCCCCCCCCTTGGGGCCCCCTGCGCCTAGGGTTGGAAACCCTAGGGGTGGGGGCGCCTCCACCTGGCTTGGGGGGCAAGTTTCCCCCCTGGTCGCCGCCCCCTGGAGATTGGATCTCCTAGGGCTGGCACCCTCCTAGGGGGGCCTATATAAAGAGGGGGGAGGGAGGGCAGCCGCACCCATGCTATTGGCGCCTCCCTCTCCCTCTGCAACACCTCTTCCTCTCATAGAAGCTTGGCGAAGCCCTGCCGAGATCGCTGCTGCATCCACCACCACGCCGTCGTGCTGCTGGATCTTCATCAACCTCTCCTTCCCCCTTGCTGGATCAAGAAGGAGGAGACGTCTTCCCAATCGTACGTGTGTTGAACGCGGAGGTGTTGTCCGTTCAGCACTAGGATCATCGGTGATTTGGATCACGACGAGTACGACTCCCTCAACCCCGTTCTCTTGAACGCTTCCGCTCACGATCTACAAGGGTATGTAGATGCACTCCTCTCTCTCGTTGCTAGATGAACTCCATAGATTGATCTTGGTGAAGCGTAGAAAATTTCTATTTTCTGCAACGTTCCCCAACACTTTCTTCGCACCACAGAGAAGAACTTCATCGCCGCAACATGGATGCACTCCACACGCCCATCGTTGGAGAAACCCCCGAGGCTCAGGCCTTGGAAGAGGTGCGCCTGGCTAATTTGGCTGAGCACACTCGACTGGAGAACCTTTAGCACGCTCTCGACGAGCATGCTCGGGAGCCGGTCCCTGAATCCAGTCGATGACAACTTTTTCCGCCTGCACCTAAGGTATACCGCACTCCGATCCAAAATCTTGCAGCTGCAGCCCGCATAGCAGAGTCAATTCAACCTTCCCAGTCAGAGGCCAACAGAAGTTTGATGCAGATCCAGGCCTTGCTCCGGGCAGTAGGAGAGCAGAACACCGTAGTGTCTTAGTTGCGGAATAAGATTCACAGCAGATCCGTAGTAGCGGGTACAGTTCAGTCGTCCCACAGTCCAAGATGGCCCCTGCGGCGTGAGGGCCGTGGACAGTATGATCATCGGCTCGACCACGACAATCGTCGTCGAGTGCCCACGCCTCCTCTGAGGAGTGCATCATATGTGCCTCGGCAGAACGATGATAGACGCCGTCACAGTGGAGAGCGCAGAGCACCAGTCGACCCAAGAGAGCCGGGCTTCGATGCGAGATCTATCCTCGTTCAGGGTCTAGTCGACCGGAATAGAGCGCATAGAGAAGACCCCGGCAGAGATCGTCCGAGTGGCAGCAGAGTGCATGTTTCCGGTCCAAAGTGTTTCAGCAGAGCCATCAGGGCAGCGGTGATTCTTCCCAACTTCAGGTTGGCGGCCGGAGTCTATAAGTTCAATGGGGAGTCCAAGCCTGAAACTTGGCTTGAGGATTACTGAGTAGCTGTGCAGATTGGTGGTTGAAATGATGAAGTAGCAATGAAACATCTACCTCTGATGTTGGAAGGGTCAGCCCGAGCGTGGTTGACTCAGTTAGCTCCGGACAATATATATAGTTGGGAAGAGCTTGCTCGAGTGTTCGTCAGAACCTTTGAGGGAACTTGCAAGCGGCCAGCGGGGTTGACAGAGTTGCAGCATTGTGTGCAGAAACCGAGTGAGACTTTAAGGGACTTCATTCAGAGGTGGACTAATTTGCATCACACCGTTGAAAATATATCAGAGCATCAAGCAGTGTGCACCTTCAAGTAAGGCGTCAAATACCGAGAGTTGGTCCTGAAGTTCGGTCGGACTAGAGATATGACTCTGACTCGGATGATGGAAATAGCCACCCGGTACGCTAACAGAGAAGAAGAGGATCGACTCCATAGCGGAAAGAGTAATCCAGTCGGCCAAGAGGCCGGTGGAGGTAATTCCAATCGGAAAACAGAAGCGTAAGGCCGAGCCTGCAGCACCCGGTGAGATCGCAGTAGTGGCTCAAGGAAAGTTTAAGGGAAAACCTAAAGGGCCCTGGCCCCCTAAGAAACTGAAGGATCAAGCAGGAAATGATGTGTTGGATTTACCGTGTCACATCCACACAAAGAAGGATGAAGAGGGAAATTTGATTTACCCTAAGCATACCACTCGACAATGTCGACTCCTGATCCAGCAGTTCCGAGAAAAACAACCTGGTGAGAAGGAGAAAGAGTCGGACAAAGATGAGGACAAAGACGACGGTTATCCCAAAGTCAATTCCACCCTCATGATTTTTGCTGATGTTGAGAGCAAGAGTCGGTTGAAGGTTATCAACAGAGAAGTGAATATGGTCGCTCTGGCGACGACGACCACATACCTGAAATGGTCCCAGACAGCCATCATGTTTGACCAGTCCGATCACCCTGCTCGCATAGCCACCCCTGGGAGGCATGTGTTGGTGGTCGACCCAGTGGTCGAAGGCACCAGACTGACCAAAGTGCTAATGGATGGTGGAAGCGGCCTGAACATCCTTTATGCTGAAACTCTAAAGGGGATGGGCATTCCGATGTCCAAACTTAGCGAGAGCAACATGAGTTTCCATGGCATTATGATACGTCCATTTTGCACCATGCTTTTATATTGATATTTATCGCATTATGGGATGTTATTTCATGTTATGTCACAATACTTATGGATATTCTCTCTTATTTTACAAGGTTTACATGAAGAGGGAGAATGCCGGCAGCTGGAATTCTGGGCTAGAAAAGGAGCAAATATTGAAGGGCTATTCTGCGCAACTCCAAAAGTCCTGAAACTCCACGGAATACCTTAAAATAAATAAAGAAAAATCGTCGCCAAAGATGAAGGCCAGGGGGCCCACACCCTGCTCGCAAGGGTGGGGGCGCGCCCCTCCCCCCTGGGCGCTCCCCCTACCTCGTGGGCCCCCTGGTGGCTCTCCGACGCCCATCTTCTCCTATATGAAGTCTTTCGATGAGAAAAAAAATCAGAAGCAACCTTTGGGGACGAGACTCCGCCGCCACGAGGCGGAACCTTGGCGGAACCAATCTAGGGCTCTGGCGGAGCTTTTCTGCCGGGGACACTTCCCTCCGGGAGGGGGAAATCATCACCATCGTCATCACCAACGCTCCTCTCATCGGGAGAGGGCAATCTCCATCAACATCTTCACCAGCACCATCTCATCTCCAAACCCTAGTTCATCTCTTGTATCCAATTCTTGTCTCCAAGTCCGGGGTTGGTGCTAGTAGGTTGCTAGTAGTGTTGATTACTCCTTGTAGTTGATGCTAGTTGGTTTACTTGGTGGAAGATCATATGTTCAGATCCTTTATGCATATTATTACCCCTCTGATTATGAACATGAATATGCTTTGTGAGTAGTTACGTTTGTTCCTGAGGACACGGGAGAAGTCTTGCTATTAGTAGTCATGTGAATTTGGTATTCGTTCGATATTTTGATGAGATGTATGTTGTCTAACCTCTAGTGGTGTTATGTGAACATTGACTACATAACACTTCACCATTATTTAGGCCTAGAGGAAGGCATTGGGAAGTAATAAGTAGATGATGGATTGCTAGAGTGATAGAAGCTTGAACCCTAGTTTATGCGTTGCTTCGTAAGGGGCTGATTTGGATCCATATGTTTCATGCTATGGTTAGGTTTACCTTAATACTTTTGTTGTAGTTGCGGATGCTTGCAATAGAGGTTAATCATAAGTGGGATGTTTGTTCAAGTAAGAACAACACCCAAGCACCGGTCCACCCACATATCAAATTATCAAAGTACCGAACGCGAATCATATGAGCGTGATGAAAACTAGCTTGACGATATTCCCATGTGTCCTCGGGAGCGCTTTTCTTATTATAAGAGTTTGCTCTGGCTTGTCCTTTTCTACAAAAAGGATTGGGCTACCTTGCTGCACCTTATTTACTTTTGTTACTTGTTGCTCGTTACAACTTATCTTATCCCAAAACTATCTGTTACCACTTATTTCAGTACTTGCAGAGAATACCTTGCTGAAAACCGCTTATCATTTACTTTTGTTCCTTCGACACTCTTACTTATCGAAAGGACTACGATAGATCCCTTATACTTGTGGGTCATAAAGACTCTTTTCTGGCGCCGTTGCCGGGGACTGTAGGGCCTTTGGTAGGTGGAATTTGGTAAGGAAAAATTTATATAGTGTGCTGAAATTTTCTGTCACTTGTTACTATGGAAAGTAATTCTATGAGGGGCTTGTTCGGGGTATCTTCACCCCTTCCAGTAGAGCAAAGAGTTGCCCCTCAACCTACTGAACCTATTGAAAATGAAACTCCTTTTGAATTTCCTTCGGGTATTATGGAAAAACTGCTGGCTAATACTTTTACAGGAGATGGAACAAAGCATCCTGACGAGCATCTTCGCTATGTGGATGATATTTGTGGACTATTTAAGCTTGCAGGTATACCCGATGATGTTGTTAAGAAGAAGGCTTTTCCTTTATCTTTGAAGGAAGGCGCATTGACATGGTATAGGCTATGTGATACGAGATCATGGAACTATAAAAGAGTGAAATTGGATTTTCATCAAAAGTATTACCCTATGCATCTTGTTCATCGTGATCGCAATTATATATATAATTTTTGGCCTCGCGAAGGAGAAAGCATCGCTCAAGCTTGGGGGAGGCTTAAATCAATGTGATATTCATGCCCCAATCATGACCTCTCAAGAGAAACAATTCTTCAGAATTTCTATGCTCGGCTTTCTAATAACAATCGCACCATGCTCGATACTTCTTGTGCTAGCTCTTTTATGATGAAGACTATTGAATTCAGATGGAATTTATTGGATAGAATTAAACGCAACTCTGAAGATTGGGACCTCGACGAAGGTAAGGAGTCAGGTATGACACCTAAGTTTGATTGTGTTAAATCTTTTATGGATACCGATATTTTCCGTAAGTTTAGCACTAAATATGGACTTGACTCTGAGATAGTAGCTTCTTTCTGTGAATCTTTTGCTACTTATGTTGATCTCCCTAAGGAGAAGTGGTTTAAATATCATCCTCCCATAGAAGTAAAAGTAGCTGCACCTATTAAAGTTGAAGAAAAGACTATCACTTATAATGATCCTATTGTTCCCACCTCTTATGTTGAGAAACCACCTTTCCCTGTTAGAGTAAAGGATCATGCTAAAGCTTCAACTGTTGTTCGTAAAAGCAATATCAGAACTTATGTACCTCCTGAGCAAGTTAAAGTAGAACCCAATATTGCAATTGTTAAAGATCTCTTGTCTGATAATATTGATGTGCATGTTATTCAGTTCGAAGGTGAAACTGCTAGAATTGCTAAACCCTGTGCTAAAGATAAACATAGACCTGTGGTAGGCATGCCTGTTATTTCTGTTAAAATAGGAGATCATTGTTACCATGGTTTATGTGATATGGGTGCGAGTGCTAGTGTTATACCACATACTTTATACGAAGAAATTAAGAATGAAATTGCACCTGCTGAATTAGAAGGTATTGATGTCGCAATTAAACTTGCCAATAGAGATACTATTTCACCAATTGGGATTGTTAGAGATGTTGAAGTCTTGTGTGGGAAAACTAAATATCCTGCTGATTTTCTTGTTCTTACTTCTCCGCAAGATAGCTTTTGTCCCATTATATTTGGTAGACCCTTCTTGAATACTGTTAATGCTACGATAGACTGCAAAAAGAATGTTGTTACTGTTGGCTTGGATGACATGGTTCATGAGTTTAATTTCTCTAAATTTAGTAAACAACATTGTGAGGAAGAATTGCCTAGTAAGGATGAAATTATTGGTCTTGCTTCTATTGCCGTACCTCCCAGTGATCCTTTGGAACATTATTTGCTAGACCATGAAAATGATATGTTTATGAATGAAAGAAGAGAAATAAATGAAGTATTCTTTAAACAGGAACCTATTCTGAAAGACAATTTGCGTGTTGAAATCCTAGGGGATCCTCCTCCACCCAAGGGTGATCCCGTATTTGAGCTTAAACCGTTGCCTGATAATCTTAAGTATGCTTATCTTGATGAAAAGAAAATATATCATGTTATTATTAGTTCTAACCTTTCAGAGCATGAAGAAGAAAGATTATTGAAAACTCTGAAGAAGCACCGTGCCGCTGTTGGATATACTCTTGATGATCTTAAGGGCATTAGTCCCACTTTATGTCAGCATAAAATAAATTTGGAAGCGGATGCCAAACCAGTTTGTGATCCTCAACGGTGTTTGAATCCTAAAATGAAAGAAGTGGTAAGAAAGGAAATACTCAAGCTTCTGGAGGCAGGTATAATTTATCCCGTTGCTGATAGTCAGTGGGTAAGTCCTGTCCATTGTGTCCCTAAGAAGGGAGGTATTACTGTTGTCCCTAATGATAAAGATGAATTAATTCCGCAAAGAATTATAACAGGTTATAGGATGGTAAGCGATTTTTGCAAATCAAATAAAGCTACTAAGAAAGATCATTACCCCTTACCTTTTATTGACCAAATGCTAGAAAGATTATGCAAACATACACATTATTGCTTTCTAGATGGTTATTCTGGTTTCTCTCAAATACCTGTGTCGGCTAAAGATCAATCAAAGACTACTTTTACATGCCCTTTTGGTACTTTTGCTTATAGACGCATGCCTTTTGGTTTATGTAATGCACCTGCTACCTTTCAAAGATGCATGATGGCTATATTCTCTAACTTTTGTGAAAAGATTTGTGAGGTTTTCATGGACGATTTTTCCATCTATGGTTCCTCTTTCGATGATTGCTTGAGCAATCTTGATCGAGTTTTGCAGAGATGTGAAGAAACTAATCTTGTCTTGAATTGGGAAAAGTGCCACTTTATGGTTAATGAAGGTATTGTTTTGGGACTCAAAGTTTCTGAAAGAGGTGTTGAAGTTGATAAAGCCAAGGTTGATGCTATTGAAAAGATGCCATGTCCCAAGGACATCAAAGGTATAAGAAGTTTCCTTGGTCATGCCAGGTTTTATAGGAGGTTCATTAAGGACTTCTCAAAAATTTCTCGGCCTCTGACTAATTTGTTACAAAAAGATGTACCATTTGTCTTTGATGATGATTGTGTAGAAGCATTTGAAATACTTAAGAAAGCATTAGTCTCTGCACCTATTGTTCAGCCACCTGATTGGAATTTACCCTTTGAATTTATGTGTGATGCTAGTGATTATGCTGTAGGTGCTGTTCTAGGGCAAAGAGTTGATAAGAAATTAAATGTTATCCATTATGCTAGTAAGACTCTAGACAATGCTCAAAGAAATTATGCTACTACCGAAAAGGAACTTTTAGCAGTTGTATTTGCTTGTGATAAATTCAGACCCTATATTGTTGATTCTAAAGTAACTATTTACACCGATCATGCTGCTATTAAATATCTTATGGAAAAGAAAGATGCTAAACCTAGAATTATTAGATGGGTTCTCTTGCTGCAAGAATTTGATTTGCATATTGTTGATAGAAAAGGAGCTGAGAACCCCGTCGCAGACAACTTATCTAGGTTAGAGAATGTTCTTGATGACCCATTACCTATTGATGATAGCTTTCCTGATGAACAATTAAATGTCGTAAGCACTTCTCGTAGCACTCCATGGTATGCTGATTATGCTAATTATATTGTTGCTAAATTTATACCACCTAGCTTCACATACCAACAAAAGAAAAGGTTATTTTATGATTTGCGACACTACTTTTGGGATGACCCACATCTTTATAAAGAAGGAGTAGATGGTGTTATTAGATGTTGTGTGCCTGAGCATGAACAGGAACAGATCCTACGCAAGTGTCACTCCGAAGCTTATGGAGGACACCACGCTGGAGATAGAACTGCACATAAGGTATTGCAATCTGGTTTTTATTGGCCTACTCTCTTCATGGATGCCCGTAAGTTTGTTTTATCTTGTGATGAATGTCAAAGAATTGGTAATATTAGTAGACGTCAAGAAATGCCTATGAATTATTCACTTGTTATTGAACCATTTGATGTTTGGGGCTTTGATTATATGGGACCTTTTCCTGCCTCTAATGGATACACACATATTTTAGTTGCTGTTGATTACGTTACTAAGTGGGTAGAAGCTATTCCAACTAGTAGTGCTGATCATAACACTTCTATTAAAATGCTTAAGGAAGTTATTTTTCCAAGGTTTGGAGTCCCTAGATATTTAATGACTGATGGTGGTTCACATTTTATTCATGGTGCTTTCCGTAAAATGCTTGCTAAATATGACGTTAATCATAGAATTGCATCTCCTTATCACCCACAGTCTAGTAGTCAAGTAGAATTGAGCAATAGAGAGCTAAAATTAATTTTGCAAAAGACTGTTAATAGGTCTAGAAAGAATTGGTCCAAGAAACTTGATGATGCATTATGGGCCTATAGAACTGCATATAAGAATCCTATGGGTATGTCTCCGTATAAGATGGTTTATGGAAAAGCATGTCACTTACCTCTCGAACTAGAACATAAGGCATATTGGGCTATTAAAGAGCTCAACTATGATTTCAAACTTGCCGGTGAGAAGAGGTTATTTGATATTAGCTCACTTGATGAATGGAGAACCCAAGCCTATGAAAATGCCAAGTTGTTTAAAGAAAAAGTTAAAAGATGGCATGATAAAAGGATACAAAAGCGTGAGTTTAATGTAGGTGATTATGTATTGCTATACAACTCTCGTTTAAGATTTTTTGCAGGAAAACTTCTCTCTAAATGGGAAGGTCCCTACGTTATCGAGGAGGTCTATTGTTCCGGTGCCATAAAAATCAACAACTTCGCAGGCACAAATCCGAACGTGGTAAACGGTCAAAGGGTCAAACACTATATCTCAGGTAATCCTATAAATGTTGAAACTAATATTATTAAAACCGTAACCCCGGAGGAATACATAAGGGACACTTTCCAGAACGTTCCAGACTCCGAAAAGGAATAGGTATGTGGTACGGTAAGTAAACCGACTCCAAAACAAATTCTAAGGCAATATTTCTCCGTTTTGGAATATTTAGAAAAATAGAAAAATAAGTAGCAGTCCGGGGAGGACACGAGGCCTCCACAAGGGTGGAGGGCGCGCCCCTCCCCCTGGGCGCGTCCCCCTACCTCGTGAGCACCTCGTGTCCCCTCCGGACTCCGTTTTCTTGCACGATACGTATTTTGATCTATAAAAATTTATTATATATTCTCCCGAAGGTTTTGACGACCGTATCACACAAATATCCTGTGCTTTCGTTTCGAGCTGTTTCCATTGCAGATTTGAGGATTCCGGAGACTCGATCATCCTTCTATGAGGGTGAGCCTATGCCATGGAAGGTGGACGACAAGCTTGCATCATCAACAACACCTCCACCGCCAACAACAAAGAAGGAGACATAATCACATGGGTGCAAGCAATAAAAATTGCTCTCTAAATATGTATGACTTATTAGTGCAGAGAAATAAGCTTTGTACGAACTTGTTGTGGACGCAATAAAAGTGACGGACTATATAATAAAGGTTCACATACAAGGGGCAATATAAAGTGACGTTCTTTTGCATTAAGATTTTGTGCATCCAACCATAAAAGCGCATGGCAACCTCTGCTTCCCTCTGCGAAGGGCCTATCTTTTATTATTATGCTCTACCTTATGCAAGAGTCACGGTGATCTTCACCTTTCCTTTTTCATTTTATCCTTTGGCAAGCCCAGCATGTTGGAAAGAACATGATATATATATATATATATCTAATTGGATGTAGGGGAGTATGAATTATTATTGTTGACATTACCCTTGAGGTAAAAGGTTGTGGGGCAAAACTATAAGCCCCTATCTTTCTCTGTGTCCGGTTAAAACTCCGTAACCACAAGTATTGCGTGAGTGTTAGCAATTATGAAGGACTAAGTGATAGTTGAGTATGTGGACTTGCTTTTAAGCTCTGAAATAGACTCTTTCCGATGTTATGATAAATTGCAATTGCTTCAATGACTGAGGGTATAATTTTTTGGTGCTCAATAAGGTTTTTGATTCATACTTTGGCTTTGTGAAAAGATCATCACTTTAACATAAGTAATCATATGACAAAATTTATATATGTTGCTGTTATGAGAATAATCATGATGCCTTCATGTCCGTATTTTATTTTTTATCGACGCCTCTACCTCTAAACACGAGGACATATTTATTGTTATCGGCTTTTCGCTTGAGGACAACCGAGGTCTAAGCTTGGGGGAGTTGATACGTCCATTTTGCATCATGCTTTTATATTGATATTTATCACATTATGGGCTATTATTTCACGTTATGTCACAATACTTATGGCTATTCTCTCTTATTTTACAAGTTTTACATGAAGAGGGAGAATGCCGACAGCTGGAATTCTGGGCTAGAAAAGGAGCAAATATTGAAGGGCTATTCTGCGCAACTCCAAAAGTCCTGAAACTCCACGGAATACCTTAAAATAAATAAAGAAAAATCGTCGCCAAAGATGAAGGCCAGGGGGCCCACACCCTGCTCGCAAGGGTGGGGGCGCGCCCCTCCCCCCTGGGCGCTCCCCGTACCTCGTGGGCCCCCTGGTGGCTCTCCGACGCCCATCTTCTCCTATATGAAGTCTTTCGATGAGAAAAAAAATCAGAAGCAACCTTTGGGGACGAGACTCCGCCGCCACGAGGTGGAACCTTGGCGGAACCAATCTAGGGCTCTGGCGGAGCTTTTCTGCCGGGGACACTTCCCTCCGGGAGGGGGAAATCATCACGATCGTCATCACCAACGCTCCTCTCATCGGGAGAGGGCAATCTCCATCAACATCTTCACCAGCACCATCTCATCTCCAAACCCTAGTTCATCTCTTGTATCCAATTCTTGTCTCCAAGTCCGGGATTGGTGCTAGTAGGTTGCTAGTAGTGTTGATTACTCCTTGTAGTTGATGCTAGTTGGTTTACTTGGTGGAAGATCATATGTTCAGATCCTTTATGCATATTATTACCCCTCTGATTATGAACATGAATATGCTCTGTGAGTAGTTACGTTTGTTCCTGAGGACACGGGAGAAGTCTTGCTATTAGTAGTCATGTGAATTTGGTATTCATTCGATATTTTGATGAGATGTATGTTGTCTAACCTCTAGTGGTGTTATGTGAACGTCGACTACATAACACTTCACCATTATTTGGGCCTAGAGGAAGGCATTGGGAAGTAATAAGTAGATGATGGGTTGCTAGAGTGACAGAAGCTTGAACCCTAGTTTATGCATTGCTTCGTAAGGGGCTGATTTGGATCCATATGTTTCATGCTATGGTTAGGTTTACCTTAATCTTTTGTTGTAGTTGCGGATGCTTGCAATAGAGGTTAATCATAAGTGGGATGTTTGTTCAAGTAAGAACAACACCCAAGCACCGGTCCACCCACATATCAAATTATCAAAGTACCGAACGTGAATCATATGAGCGTGATGAAAACTAGCTCGACGATATTCCCATGTGTCCTCGGGAGCGCTTTTCTTATTATAAGAGTTTGTTCCAGCTTGTCCTTTGCTACAAAAAGGATTGGGCTACCTTGCTGCACCTTATTTACTTTAGTTACTTGTTGCTCGTTACAATTTATCTTATCACAAAACTATCTATTACCACTTATTTCAGTACTTGCAGAGAATACCTTGCTGAAAACCGCTTATCATTTCCTTCTGTTCCTCATTGGGTTCGACACTCTTACTTATCGAAAGGACTACGATAGATCCCCTATACTTGTGGGTCATCACATTATCCCTGGAAAGAAGGCCGAATCACTCAGCCAAATCGCCCTTGACGTGGTTTTCGGTGATTACAAGAATTTCCGTAAGGAAAAATTGACATTTGAAGTTGTGGATTTCCAGAGTGCTTATCATGCCATTTTGGGCAGGCCTACCTACGCACGTTTTATGGCTCGACCATGTTACGTGTACCTCAAGTTGAAGATGCCTGGCCCCAGAGGCGTGATCACAGTTACTGGCAATCGGCAAAATGCGGAGGGGTGCTTCCAGAAAGGTTCCAAAATTGCTGATGCGCAAATGGCAGCATTTGAATTTCAAGAATATCAGAAGAAGGCAGATCCGAGTGATTTGCTCTGAGCTAAGAAGCCTGCCACAGATTCTGCATTTCAGTCGTCTGGTGAAACAAAGTCGATTCATATTCACCCGACTGATCCCAATGCCTCACCGACTCATATATCAATGACACTCGACAGCAAATAGGAAGAAGCGCTCATCCAGTTCCTCCGTGAGAACTGGGACATCTTTGCATGGAAACCTTCTGACATGCCGGGTGTACCCAGGGGACTGGCTGAGCACCGTTTGCTTATCGACCCCAAGATAAAACCCGTCAAAGAGCATCTTCGATGGTCCGTCGTACAGAAGAGAAAGGCAATTGGCGAGGAAGTGACTCGGCTCCTAGCAGCAGAGTTCATCCGTGAGATCTACCACTCTGAGTGGCTGGCCAATGTAGTCATGGTCCCTAAGAAGGACGATTCACTTCGTATGTGCATTGAGTTCAAGCATATCAATCGGGCCTGCCCGAAATATCATTTCCCTCTCCCCTGCATCAATCAGATTGTTGACTCGACGGCGGGGTGTGAGCGCTTGTCTTTTTTAGATGCATATTCCGGGTATCATCAGATCCGACTGTATGGTTCCGATGAAATAAAAACAGCCTTCATCACCCCATTCGTGTGCTTTTGCTATGTTGCCATGCCATTTGGTTAAAAATGCCGGAGCCACATTAATGAGAATGATTCAGAAGTTCCTGCTCACTCAAATCAGTCGGAATGTGGAAGCATACATGGATGACATTGTGGTCAAGTCTCGCAAAGGTTCCGACCTACTAACTGACCTCGCAGAAACCTTTGCCAACCTAAGAAGGTACGATATCAAGCTTAATCCGTCAAAGTGCACATTCAGAGTTCCAGGTGGAAAGTTACTTGGTTTTCTCATTTCCGAACGAGGGATTGACACCAATCCAGAAAAAGTTGATACCATCCTCCGAATGAAACGCCCTGTGCGTGTGCATGACGTTCAGAAGTTGACTATTTGTTTGGCCGCCTTGAGTCGATTCATTTCTCGTCTCGGTGAAAAGGCCTTACCTCTTTACCGATTGATGAAGAAGTTCAAGTGGACTGAGGAAGCTGATGTAGCATTTGCAGAGCTCAAAACCCTGCATTCCACCCAGCCGGTGCTTGCTGCGCCAATCAGCAAAGAGCCTTTACTGCTTTATATTGCAGCCACTAGAGAAGTTGTCAGTACAGTACTCACGGTCGAGCGAGAAGAAGAAGGAAAAGCTTACAAGGTTCAGCGCCCAGTATATTATCTCTCTGAAGTTTTGACTCCATCCAAGCAACGATATCCACATTATCAGAAGCTTGTCTATGGAATCTACATGACCATGAAGAAGGTTGCACATTATTTCTCTGATCACTCCATTACAGTCATCAGCAACGCACCATTATCTGAAATTCTGAACAACAGAGATGCAACTGGTCGAGTGGCAAAATGGGCGATTGAACTCCTTCCATTGGATATCAAGTTTGAGGCAAAGAAAGCTATCAAGTCCCAAGCAATCGCAGATTTTCTTGCCGAGTGGATTGAGCAGCAATTGCCGACTCAATTTCACTCAGAGCATTGGACTATGTTCTTCGATGGCTCCAACATGCTGAATGGTTCAGGTGCTGGGGTATGCTGGTATCCCCCCGTGGAGACAAGCTCAGCTATGTTCTCCAGATTCATTTTGATTCTTCCAATAACCAAGCTGAATATGAAGCACTTTTGTACGGGTTGCGTATGGCCATTTCACTCGGCGTCCGTCGCCTTATGGTCTACGGCGAGTCGGATTTGGTGGTTAATCAAGTAATTAAAGAGTTGGATGTTAGGAGCCCAGCCATGACTGGTTATTGCAATGCGGTAAGAAAGCTGGAAAATAAGTTTGAAGGGTTGGAGCTTCACCATATACCCCGACTGAAAAATCAAGCTGCAGATGAGTTGGCAAAGATAGGGTCTAAGAGGGAAGCCATTCCCAGCAATGTGTTTTTGGAGCACATTCATTCACCTTTAGTTCAGGAAGATCCTTTCATTGAAGAGCCCCCACAGCCTAAGAGCGCAACAGATCGGACTGAAGTCAAAATCCCAGCCGTGGTCGATTTAGTCATGGAGGTTTTGGTCATCACTCCTGACTGGACAGTGCCCTACATTGCATACATTCTTAGGAAAGAACTTCTAGAGGATGAAGAAGAGGCTCGACATATCGTCCGACGATCTAAAGCCTTTACCGTGATAAAAGGTCAGTTGTTCAAGGAAAGTGTAACTGGAGTCTGCCAGAAATGCATCACGCCGGAAGAAGGCCGAATGATCCTCAATGATACTCACTCGGGGACCTGTGGTCACTGAGGGAGTCCTGGATTAGGGGGTATCCAGACAGCAAATCTTTCGATATTTGGCTCATACCCCAAACTTTGGCTTATGGTACCCAAGAGGAGCAAATTTCAAGCTTGAAGGTTTCACGGATTCCGATTGGGCGGGGGACAAAGTGGATAGGAAGTCCACTTCCAGAGGGTGCCAATTTCTTGGTTGCTCTTTGGTAAGTTGGTCTTCCAAGAAGCAAAGTTGTGTGTCCCTCTCGTCCACCGAAGCAGAGTATGTGGCGGCTGGTAGTTGTTGTGCTCAACTCCTATGGATGAGGCAAACTTTAAAGGAGTACGGTGTCATTTGTGACAAAGTGCCTCTTTGGTTTGATAATGAAAGTGCCATCAAGATTTCTCTCAACCCGGTACAACACTTCAAGACGAAGCACATTGAGATTTGGTATCACTTCATCCGGGATCACATTAGGCGAGGAGAGATCGAGCTCAAGTATGTCAACACTCATGATAACCTTGCAGATATTTTCACGAAGCCCTTGGATGAAGCAAGATTTCGCGAGTTAAGGCATGAGCTAAATATCATTGATTTGAGCAATGTGACTTGAACCCGTACACCCCCACCACATTCAACGTGTTGTCTAGTTTAGGTGTAGGCATAGACATAGGGGGAGTGTTGTTCTATCAATGAACTCTCCCTCCCCCCATCATGCATAAATCGATCACCTCTTTCACATTAGCCATTGTTGATGGCATCTGTGCTTCAAAGACGAGTGTTGGTCATGGGCCCAAGGATAATTCTTCGCGGTGCCATAACACTTGACTCAAACATAGGTGGCTTCGGCCATCGCCCTCTCTTAAGAGAGAGGACTGAGCTCGCTCAGCTTGTGTGTGGTTGCTTTTGTTTTCCCTTCGTGTTTCCTTTTCTTTTGTGTTGTCCCATTTTTCTTGTTTCTTTTTGGTCTGGGCTTTGGTGGTCGGGCGGTACAACCGGTGTCACGGGCGGTTCTACCGCTGATACCTGGTTGTGCTGCCCCAGTTGGGTTGCCTTTAGTGCTTGGGCGGTTGTACCGCCCATTTCGGGCGGTACTTCCGGTCACCTGACTTGCGGTACAACCGGTCCTAGGAGCGGTTCTACCGCCGCGCGGCTACGGGCCTATTTATATCCGACGGGGCGAAGGGTTTTCTTTTTTTCCCTTCGTCCCCAGTCGCCTCCTGCTTGCCCTAGCCGCCGGTCACCTCTGCCTCATCCCAGAGTGCGCCCCGCGCTTCGGTCCCGAGGGTTCTCCGAGGATTCTCTCCGTGGAAGCCTTCCGGTCTTCTCCCATGGATGGTGGTAATGTCCTTGTTCTTCGTTCTTCGTTCTAGGTTTTCTTCTTGTTCTAGGGCATTACCTTATCCTCCTAGTGTTGTGGTTGTTCTTTGGTTGGGAGAGACCGTCGTTCTTCTTGTGTCTGTGCAGTACTTAGAACTCCGAATATTGCTTGAGTGATTTGCACGTCTTGAACAGATCTAACTACCCTGGTAGTGCCACTGTCAGCGGTTCTACCGCCCAGACGGGCGGTACAACCGGTGGGGCGGTTCTACCGGTGGGGGATCCGGTTCAACCGGTAGATATGTACCACAACACTGTTCTGGTTTCTTTGTGTTGCATTTTCGTGTGCTTTCCTCTCATTCCTGTTGGTTTCGTGTGTCCCCTTCGTGTTTGTGTTCAGGTGGCTCCAGTTCTCTCCCTACTCCTAGCAAGACCAAGAAGAGGGTTCGATGGGCTCCGCGCTCGGCTGACTCTGAAGACGAAGTTGTGATCCCCACCAAGCCCACTCGCCGTGAAAAGTCTGCCGCTGTCAAACAACGTGTGATAATGCCACTCCACCGTTGGAAAGCCAAGGATTGGGAAGCCCTCCGCTCAAAGAATCCTTATGTGGTTCTCGTAGGTCCTCGTTGGACCACTATTCAGTTTCGGAATGAGATGCAAGTACGAATTGTTCATGAACTCTTTGAGCACACAAGAACAGATATGCCAAGCAGTGGACCATCGATCTTGATCATTGGCGGAACAACCTGGAGTATTTTGGTGAGGCTTTGGCTCTCTGTGAGGAGTTTGATCTTGTCAAGCTCATGTCCGTCAACTGTGACTTTGATGTTCAACTCATCCATCAGTTCTATGCCACCGTTCAGTTTGGAGAAGATGACGCGCGCACCCTCACTTTCATGTGTCGTGATGAGCTCTTTCAAGTTCCCTGGAGGACCTTCTGCAATGCTATTGGGTACGATGATACCGGTCTGGAAGGAAGGGGTGGCATTCGCCCCCATGATCATCCTGACCTCATGCCCAAGGAGAAGCTTGCCCCTCTGTACATTCGGGGCCGTGGTATTATTGGTGAATCTAAGGATTTGGTGAAGGTCTATGACATCATGCATCGTGTCTTTCGCAATGTGCTTCTGCCCAAAGTGGGGAATCAAGATGAAATCCATGGCTATCTTGTTGACTTGATGGTTGCTATGAAGACCAAGGTTGGATCTGGGGAGACGTTTGATGTGTCCAACTGGCTGTGGCACGAGATGTACAACATGGTCATCTACAGGAAGGTCCCCATTTATGCTCCTTTTGTCATGGGCTTTCTGAACTCAGTATGGGGAGTTCGCCGTCCTGGAGAGCCCCTCACCTCTCCTGACAATCTTACCAATCATGAAGTCAAGCTCCTTAAGAAGAAGAAGCACGCCGAGCCTCGTTTCCCGGCTAATGCTCCTAAGGATGTCTATGCCACTTCTGATGATGAGGATTTTGAGTTGGAACTAGGGGCCAAGCCCTCGTGGATGGACAAGCTCGCTGCCAAGGTAAAGAAGACCTTCTGCCTCCAGTCTGACATCCAGAAGAGGATGTATGAGGCACATGTCAATGAGAAGCTTGCGCGGCGTCGCCAAATTGCTTTGATGAGGCACCTAAGCATGTCAGTTCAGAGTGGTTCTGAGAAGAACATCACACTGGAGGAGCGTTGGATATCCTCCCACAGCACCTGGACTGATGATGAAGCCCCTCCTCAGCCCTCCACCACCGTTACTGCTGCTGATGATATCATGGAGGACTCAGATCGGGACGATGATGAAGTTTCTGAAGATGGTGAAGATTCTGACAATGATGAAGACCTTGATGCTACCGAGGAGTCAGAGGAGGATGACTGAGCCTAGGGCGATAGCTTCGCTCTCTTCCTTTTTGGTGTCCTGATGCCAAAGGGGGAGAGAGTGTGTTAGGACTCGGGAGTTGCATGGGTGGTTGCGTAGTGTGTGTCTCATTTCGAACTTGTCTGTGGTCTCCAGTTGAACTTTGGTCGTTCTCGTTTGTTTTGTGTGGTTTTTGTGCCACTCCTGCTATCTCTTCGTTATGCTTGTTGGTCTTATTTGTTAGTATTGCTCTTGTTTCTTTGTGTTGGCTACCTTCATGTTATATGCTTTATATGTCTAGCCTATAGAATCTAGGGGGAGTCTCGACCTAGGGCTCACATCTAGGGGGAGCTCCGTCTAGATTCTATAGTCTTCTATCTTATATCGTGTTGTTGTCATCATCCACCAAAAAGGGGGAGATTGTAAGGGCATTTCCCTATCTTATGTTTTGGATGATGATGACAACCATTTGTTGGTCTAATCCTGTGCTAATTATTTCAGGTTCTCAATGATTAGGCTTTCATCGGTTAGTGGTTCTCTCTCGAAGGAATCATTTGAAGAAGGGATCCTCTACGCTTTTATCTCTTTGGTCGTAGGGATCCCGTACACTCTAGAGGGAATCCTCTGTGGATAGAATAGGGGAGTCCATTCTCGTTCACATCCTTTCCTCCTTTTCTAGTCGAGAGAGTGCCTCCCTCCTCATCTAATCCTTGCTGTGTGTTCCCAGCGGTTGTACCGCTCCTCCGAGCGGTTGTACCGCTGGATCTTGACGCTACTCTGCTGCTGTCGAGCGGTGGTACCGCTGCCTCCGGGCGGTGGTACCGCCATCTGACTCTGCATAGTCCAGCAACGGTTGTTCCGGCCATGTACCGCCCATGTACTGGTCAGGGTTCTGTCCTGATGCGGTGGCTGGGTGGTGGTGGCCCGGTTGGTCTGGTTGATCCTTTTCAACCAGTACAACCGGAGGTTCGAGCGGTTCTTCCGCTCGTTTCTTAGCCGCTCAAGCGATCAAGACCAGGCGGTTGCACCGGCCCTGCACCGCCCAACTACCGCCCTCAAGGGTGACTCCGTTCTGTTTAGGTGCGGTAGTTGTGCGGTAGCTGGGCGGTTGGTCCGGTTATGTGCTAATGACCGGTACTACCGCCCGATGGCCCGGTTGTACCGCCTGGTAGGGTTCTGCAGTTGCATCATGAGTCCCGGTTGTACCGAGACAAGGAGTGGTTGTACCGCTGCAGTACTAAAAACACAGTAACGGTTGGATTTTAGTGGGTTGCTATATAAGGTGGTTCCTCCACCTACCACGCCCTATCTCTTACCTCTCTCACTCCACCATTGATGCTCTCAAGCTCTCTTGCCCGATCTCTCTCCCTAGCCACTCAAACTTGTTGATGTGCTAGGGTTTGAAGGAGGAGACCTAGATCTACACTTCCACCAAAGGATATTTACTTCCCCCATACTTTCTTGTGTGGATTTCGTTACTCTTGGTGCTTGAGCACCCTAGACGTTTGAGGTCACCTCGAGGCCATATTCCATTGTGGTGAAGCTTCGTGGTTTCGTTGGGAGCCTCCAATTGTTGTGGAGATTGCCCCAACCTTGTTTGTAAAGGTCCGGTTGCCGCCTTCAAGGGCTCCAATAGTGGAATCACGGCATCTCGCATTGTGTGAGGGCGTGAGGAGATTACGGTGGCCCTAGTGGCTTCTTGGGGAGCATTGTGCCTCCACACCGCTCCAACGGAGACGTACTTCCCCTTAAAAGGAAGGAACTTCGGTAACACATCCTCGTCTCCACCGGCTCCACTCTTGGTTATTTCGTGCCTTTACTTTTGCAAGCATACTTGTTGTTACATCCTTGCTTGCTTGTGTGCTAGTTGTTATTGCATCATATAGGTTGCTCACCTAGTTTCACATCTAGACAACCTATTTTGTTGCAAAGTTTAATTTGGTAAAGAAAAGCTTAAAAATTGTTAGTTGCCTATTCACCCCCCCTCTAGTCAACCATATCGATCCTTTCAATTGGTATCAGAGCCTCGTCTCTTTATTAAGGACCTTGCCGTCCGAAGAGTATGGTTGACGTCAACGACGGTGCGGAGGAACACTCCAGTGTGAATCCCATCTCGTCTTCGGCCGAAGGGGGAACCTCGGTCTCTCGTGAGGAATTCAATGTGGCTTTAGACACATTGAAAACCTCCATGACGGCCGAGGTTAAAAGCATGTTTACTGAATTCCTAGAGGGACTCAAACTATCTACCTTGCCGATGAAAGTGGGTGATCCCACTAACAAGGTGACGGATGCTAACCCCGACAAGGGGGAAGCTAATAGTGAAAAGAGTCCGTCTACTAGTGGTAGAAATGGCACCAGCATCTTTGCCCATGTGGAACCCCCGGTGTATAAAGGACCGATCCCCTCTACGCATTTGAATCATGCCGGTCCTCCTCCTAAATATGTGAAAAATGAAGATTTTGATTCTTGGGTCTATTGCTTCAAGCGTCATTTAAAACATGTGAATACTAACCTTTGGAGAATTATTGAAGAAGGTTTCTATCCTCATGATCCAAGCAACTTCACCCCTCGAGAAGAAGTGGACAACCAATTCAATGAGAGTGATCTCTTCATCATCCAAGATGCTATCCTTCCCGAAGATCTCCCTCATCTTCGACCTCATGTCATGGCTAAAGAAGCATGGAAGTGTGTCGAGCGTATGTATAGAGGAAGTGCTAGCATTCAACGCTCCAACTATGAAGTGGTGCAAGATGAAGCCGATGAGTTTGCAATGAAAGAGGATGAAGAACCTCGTGAGCTCTTTCGAAGAGTGACCAAACTTGCGGTCGCACTCCGAGATCATGGGAGTAAAGACACGGATGACAATTGGATCAAGCGCAAGCTCCTCAAGGCCATGATGCCCTACAACAAGGCCATGTCCTCCATCATCCACCAAAGACCGGACTTCCACTGCATGACCTCTGGTGAAGTGTTGGATGAGTTCATTGCAATGAACATCTTGGATAAGACCGCCGACAATGTGGTGCTCCGTTCCCAAAGGGCAAAGAAGCCCAATCTTGCCTTGAAGGCCAAGGTTAGTGTGGAATAAGAAGAAGAAGAGGAAGATGAGGAGAGCAACCCCGAGGACACAAAGTATAATTATCATGAGCACATGGCTCTTGCCTCAAGACAGTTTTGGAGTAAGAAGACTACAAGACCCAACTTCAACAAGAACAACTCAAGTGGCCTCAAAGGGAAGCAACGAGTTAGAACTTGTTTCAACTGTGGCAATGTCAGTCACTTCGTTGCGGATTGTCCATACGAGAAGCGGGAAGACAATGGTGGCAAGTTCATTCGAAAAGACAAAGCCAAGTCCTTCCCCAACAAGAACAACTTCACCAAGAAGACTCCTTCTCGCGGGTTGGTGGTTCAAGAAGAATACCGTTGATGATGATGAAGATGGTGAAACAATGGCCATGGCATCCGTTGCCATTGTCTCAACTCCTCGGGTGTCTTTATTCGATGCACCTAACGAGAACATCACCGCCAAGTGCCTCATGGCTAAGACCACCAACAAGGTAACCCCCAACATCAAAACCACCATTATTCCTAACCCTCCTTCAAAGGATGACTTTGATAATGGTAAGGGGTCTAATGAGGAGATCAATGAATTTGAGTCCTTCATGAGTAAGGTCAAGGGCAAATCCAAGAAGCATTTCGTTGCTCTCTTGGAACAACTTGGTGAAGCCAATGACATGATCGAGGATCATGAAGAAACCATCACTAAGATGGAAAGTCATAGTCGTGACTATGCCGATGAGATATCGGATCTCTCTAATGCTCTTGAGGAAGAGCATGAGCATCGTTTGGCTCTTGAGGAGTCACACAACGATGGTCACGCTAAACTAAAGAAAGATCTTGATCATGCTCTTGTTGTGTCTCGTGTTCTAGCTTCCGAGAAGGCTAAGCTTGGGGTTGATCATGTTAGACTCACGGAGGAGTTTGATGTACTTGACAAGGCCCACAAGGTCTTGAAAAGTGCTCATGCTCAACTCCAAGTTAAGCTAACTAAGGAAAAGGCCACATTTCCTCACATGGTCTTAATTGATAATGCAAATGCTACTAACCCATGTTGTGAGCATGTGCATCTTGTGGAGGAAAATGCCAAGTTGAAGGAACAACTCGAGAAAGGTCTTGTGTCATGCATACAAGGCGAGAAGAACCTAAATGACCTTTTGAGCAATCAAAAGGAAGTTGTGGGAAAGGAGGGAGTTGGGTTCGCACCCAAGTCCAAGAACAAGAAGAAGAACAAGGAGAAGAAGAGCAAGACCAATCGACCTCCTCCGCTCACGCAAACCTTTGTGAAGGAGGGAGAAGGTGCTCCTAAGGAGAAGAAGAACAATGGGAAGAGCGGTGAAGCCAAAGAGCGCAATGCCATCTCTCCCAACAAAGACAGCGACTTTAACCCCTCTTATGTGTTGTGCCGTGCTAGTGATGGACATGTTTATGCTAAATTTGTTGGTTCTCCTTATGAGTACATTGAATGGTCTATTTGGGTTCCTAAGACCCTTGTTACTAACATCAAAGGACCCATTACTCAATGGGTACCTAAAACAAAGCATTGATCTCTTGTAGGTGTTTGCTTCCGGTGGGGGATCATGGTTGCTCGATAGTGGAGCAACAAATCATATGACCGGGAGCAAGGACTTGGTGGTGGACGTGCACAATATCCCATCTATGCCCACCAATGTCGAATGGGGTGATGCCTCACATTCTAAGGTATTGGGTCTTGGCAAGGTTGTCATTTCTCATGATCTAACGATCGAGAAAGTCATGCTTGTTGAGTCCCTTGCGTTCAATTTACTTTCCGTTCATCAACTCGCACTCATGGGTTTTGCCACCTTCTTTGATATTGATACCGTGGCCCTCTTGTGGAGCAAGACTCTTAAAGTAGCCTTTGTTGGGCATGTCGAGAACGGTCTCTATGTGGTTAACTTCTCGGAGCAACCCACTAAGACCGCGACATGCCTAATGGCTAAAGTTGATGTGGGATGGCTTTGGCATCGCCGTTTAGCCCACATCAATATGAGATCTTTGCAAAGTCTTCTCAAGGGGGACCATGTTCGTGGACTAACAAATGTTAGTTTTGCCAAAGATCGTGCTTGCAGTGCTTGTATCAAAGGAAAGCTCCATGAAAAGGCTCACCCTCCTTCTACCATCATCTACTCGAAGAGACCCTTGGAGCTCCTTCACATGGATCTCTTTGGGCCTCCATCTTTTGATAGTCTTGGAGGGAGAAAGTATTGCTTGGTGATTGTGGATGATTATTCAAGATACACTTGGGTATACTTCTTCAAGAGGAAGAGTGAGACTCAACAAACCGTCATCGACTTTGCAAATGAAGCTCAACGTCAACACAATGCAAAGATCTTGACAATAAGAAGTGACAACAGCACCGAGTTCAAGAACTACACCTTCGATGAGTTTCTTAGTGATGAAGGGATCAAGCAACAATATTCCGCACCATATACCCCTCAACAAAATGGTGTTGCGGAGAGGAAGAACCGGACGTTGATGGATGCGGCAAGGACCATGATGGCGGAGTTCAAGTCTCCATACAACTTCTGGGCCGAAGCCATCAACACAGCTTGTCATGCATCCAATCGGCTCTATCTCCGCAAAGGCTTGAACAAGACTCCGTATGAGATACTCACTGGGAACAAGCCCAATCTCAAGTACTTCCAGGTGTTCGGGTGTAAGTGTTTCATTCTCAAGAAAGGTGTTCGTTTGTCTAAATTTGAAGCTAGAGCTCATGAGGGCATATTTGTTGGTTATGCTACAAACTCTCATGCTTACCGTGTTCTCAACAAGTCCAACGGACTCATTGAGGAGACGTGTAACGTAGAGTTTGATGAAAATAACGGCTCCCAAGTGGAGCAAAGTGGTACTTGTGATGTAGGTGATGAAATTCCTCCCCAAGCCATAAGAAGAATGGGTATTGGTCAAATCCTACCCATTGAGGAACCCCTTGTGGCCGAAGGAGAAGGACAATGCTCTACTCAAGTAGAGCCATCACCTCATCAAGACCCACACGCTTCCGAAGAACAAAGTGAAGGCCCTCAACCTTGTGAACAAGACCAAGGGCAAGATCAACCTCAAAATGGTGGTGAAGCTCTAAATGATGCCCAAGGTCAAGTTCTCCCCCTCGAGCAAGTTCAAGATCAAGAACAAGCTCAAGACGGCGCTCAAGATGATCAAGTCAACCCTCCCTCCACATCCGAGGAGGAATTAGAGCGTCGTGCCGCGAAGATTGCTTCCAAGCTCACCACTCAAGGCCATCTCATGGAAAATGTATTTGGAAGCCTAAGAAAGGGGGTAAGCACTCGTAGACAATTAGCAAACTATTGTGAACATCACGTGTTTGTCTCTTGTGTTGAACCCCAAAAGGTCTGCACCGTCCAACTACCGCCCTCAAGGGTGACTCCGTTCTGTTTAGGTGCGGTAGTTGTGTGGTAGCTGGGCGGTTGGTCCGGTTATTTGCTAATGACCGGTACTACCACCCGATGGCCCGGTTGTACCGCCTGGTAGGGTTCTGCAGTTGCATCGTGAGTCCCGGTTGTATCGGGACAAGGAGTGGTTGTACCGCTGCAGTACTGAAAACACAGTAATGGTTGGATTTTAGTGGGTTGCTATATAAGGTGGTTCCTCCACCTACCATGCCCTATCTCTTACCTCTCTCACTCCACCATTGATGCTCTCAAGCTCTCTTGCCCGATCTCTCTCCCTAGCCACTCAAACTTGTTGATGGGCTAGGGTTTGAAGGAGGAGACCTAGATCTACACTTCCACCAAAGGATATTTACTTCCCCCATACTTTCTTGTATGGATTTCGTTACTCTTGGTGCTTGAGCACCCTAGACGTTTGAGGTCACCTCGAGGCCATATTCCATTGTGGTGAAGCTTCGTGGTTTCGTTGGGAGCCTCCAATTGTTGTGGAGATTGCCCCAACCTTGTTTGTAAAGGTCCGGTTGCCGCCTTCAAGGGCTCCAATAGTGGAATCACGGCATCTCGCATTTTGTGAGGGCGTGAGGAGATTACGGTGGCCCTAGTGGCTTCTTGGGGAGCATTGTGCCTCCACACCGCTCCAACAGAGACGTACTTCCCCTTAAAAGGAAGGAACTTCGGTAACACATCCTCGTCTCCACCGGCTCCACTCTTGATTATTTCGTGCCTTTACTTTTGCAAGCATACTTGTTGTTACATCCGTGCTTGCTTGTGTGCTAGTTGTTATTGCATCATATAGGTTGCTCACCTAGTTGCACATCTAGGCAACCTATTTTGTTGCAAAGTTTAATTTGGTAAAGAAAAGCTTAAAAATTGTTAGTTGCCTATTCACCCCCCTCTAGTCAACCATATCGATCCTTTCAGATCTTCGTGTTCGGCGGCTTTGCACTGCGGGCCAATTCGCTTGGCCATATGGAGCAGATCGACAGCTACGCCCCTGGCCATCAGGTCAGGTTCGGAAACCTAAACTACACGGCCGATATCTGCATAGACTTGATATTCAACGGGTTCGGGCCTATGCCAGGAGCGCCGGACAGTCACGATGGGCACGGCTTAGACTAGCTGTCGGACAATGCTCGGGATATCGCCCCTGCAGGAGCCCCGGACCTAAATCCAGGGCAGGTTGCGTCGCCCGAGGACGGGTGGATGGACCCCTCCTCGGAGGCTGCACCCTTATCGGCGGTAGAGCCGAACACAGACTTCACCCCCAAGGAAGCCTATGACTCCGGACCCCCGGACTCATATCCAGTTGTAGGTTCCAGTCCGCGCACCCCCAAGCCGGCCGAATCTGGTTGGTCCCCGGTAATGGAGTTCACCGCTGCGGATATTTTTCAGCACTCGCCCTTTGGCGACATGCTAAACTCATTAAAGTCTCTCTCTTTGTCAGGAGACTCTTGGCCGAACTATGTCTGGCTCGAGTGGGAAGCTGGCAACAAGGGAATTCATTGCCCACCCACCACCCACTTCATAGCCACGGTCGATGATTTGACCAACGTGCTTGATTTCGACTCCGAAGGCATCGACGGTATGGACGACGATGTAGGAGAAGAAGAGGAACCACCTCCCACGGGGCGGTGGACAGCCACCTCTTCATATGATATATGTATATATGGTGGACACTCCGAAAGAAACCAATGGCGAGGAGGCGAAGGAGGATAGCCCCTCAAGGAAGAAAGCAAAGCATGGGCGTCGTCAGCGCCGTTCCTAGCCTCGCCACAACGATACCGACACTGGAGACAAAAACAATCCGGATGGTGCCGAAGATGAATACAACCCCGACGAGCCTGCCTTGGAGCAGGCCGAACAGGAAGACGGGCAGGACAGCCCAGACGAACAGGCGACGAACGGATATCCGGAGGAGGACAACTACATGCCCCCCTCCGAAGACGAGATTAGCCTCGGCGACAACGAGTTCGGCATGCCTGTGTACCCCGTAGAGCAGGAGCGCTTCAAGCGTCGGCTTATTGCCAATACGAGGAGCCTGAAAAAGAAGGAACAGCAGCTCCAAGCTGATCAAGACCTGCTCACAGACAGATGGACAGAAGTCCTAGCAGTCGAGGAATATGGACTCGAGCGCCACACGGCTGACCGGCCACCTCGTGGCCGGGATAAAACGGCATATCAGCCCGAATACCAGCCCGCACCCCCATGCCAGTTCACTACGGCCCGGGGCAATACACAGGACCTGCGAGACATATTGGAAAACAACGCAGGACAACCAAGATCGATCTATGGATCACGGGGGCGCGCCACAACATATGACGATGACCGTCATGCCGGATACACTAATAATTAATCCGGCTGGGCCGAATACAACCAACCAGACTTAGTCAGACTGCGTCGCGACATAGCCCGGCACAGAGGTGCCGCACACCCCCTCTGCTTCACTGATGAAGTAATGGATCATGAATTCCCAGAAGGGTTTAAACCCGTAAACATTGAATCATACGATGACACAACAGACCCCGCAGTATGGATCGAAGATTTCCTTCTCCACATTCACATGGCCCGTGGTGATGATCTACACGCCATAAAGCATCTTCCCCTTAAGCTCAAAGGACCAGCCAGGCACTGGCTAAATAGCTTGCCGGCAAATTCCATTGGCAGTTGGGAAAACCTGGAGGACGCTTTCCTCGACAACTTCCAGGGCACATACGTGCGACCACCGGATGCTGATGACTTGAGCCACATCACCCAACAGCCCGGAGAGTCAGCCAGAAAATTCTGGACTCGGTTCCTAACCAAAAAGAACCAAATAGTCGAATGTCTGGACACCGAAGCCCTGGCGGCCTTTAAGCATAATATCCGTGACGAGTGGCTCGCCCGACACCTCGGCCAGGAGAAACCAAAGTCCATGGAGGCCCTCACAACACTCATGACCCGCTTTTGCGCGGGCGAGGACAGCTGGTTGGCCCGCAGTAGCACCACGCCTATAAACTCCGGCACTTCAGATGTCCGCGACAATAACGGCAAGCCACGGTGCAATAGACATAAGCGTCGGAACAATGGCGACAACACTGAAGACACGTCAGTCGATGCCGGATTTAGTGGCTCAAAATCCGGTCAGTGGAAAAAGCCGTTCAAAAGAAACAATCAAGGACCATCCAGTCTGGACCGCATACTTGACCGCTCATGCCGAATTCACGGCACCCCAGATAAGCCAGCAAATCACACTAATAGAGACTGCTGGGTGTTCAAGCAAGCCAGCAAGATAAATGCAGAGAACAAGGACAAGGGGTTGCACAACGACGATGACAAAGAACCCCGACGTCTGAACCCGGGGGGACAGAAGAAATTTCCTCCCCAGGTGAAAATGGTCAACATGATCTACGCTACCCACATCCCAAATGGGAACGGAAGTGAGCACTACAGGACGTCTATGCGATGGAGCCAGTTGCCCCAAAATTCAACCCATGGCCAGCCTGTCTGATCACCTTTGATCGTAGGGATCACCCCTACCAGCATCCGTCACGGCGGTTCGGCTGCATTGGTCTTAGACCCAATCATCGACGGATTTCACCTCACAAGAGTCCTTATGGACGGAGGCAGCAGCCTGAACCTGCTTTATCAGGACACAGTGTGCAAAATGGGCATTGACCCTTCAAGGATCAAGCCCACCAAAACTACCTTTAAAGGTGTAATTCCAGGGGTAGAGGCCCGTTGCATGGGCTCCATAACACGGGAGGTGGTCTTCGGATCTCCGGATAACTTCCGAAGCGAGGAGTTAATCTTTGATATCGTCCCTTTTCGTAGCGGCTATCATGCGCTACTTGGACGAACCGCATTCGCTCGATTCAATGCGGTACCACACTATGCATACCTTAAGCTCAAGATACTAGGACCTCGCGGGGTCATAACAGTCAACGGAAACATGGACCGCTCTCTCCGTACAGAAGAGCATACTGCAGCCTTCGTGGCAGAAGTGCAAAGCAGCTTCCCTCGGGAAACCACCAATCCGGCGACAACAACTCCGAACACCGTCAAACGAATCCGAAGTACCCCGCAACAGGATCGCCAGGCACGCCAAGAGCACGACTAGCAGTCCGGCCTCCGCTCCAGCCCCATTATGGCAACATTTGTGCCGCGCGTACACAATTACGCACTCAAAATACCATGGGCACAAGCGGAGGCGCAATAGTGGCACAGTCAACAGTGCGGTTCAGCCACAACATACTTTAATAACCCCCTTTATCTTTCAGGACCCTGCTTCGGGGCAGCCTCTTCAGAAGAGCCGGATTATCGGACTTCCACAGGAGAGAAATCCAAGGAGGCAAAAGGCTTTACGCACGAAAGGAATACCCAAGTGGAATCTATTCATGATCATTATACCTGTTTTATTTACCTATATGCGGCCCGCCCTTGGATAGGACATGTCAAATAGTCCTATTTACCTCTGCTTAACACATTCATTGGAAACATACGCTTAGACGTATTATACATCAATGGAAAATTATATACAGCGTCAGCTCATTATTCCTATCTGCACATCTTTTCTATAAATGTTTATTGCATCTGTACACTTTGGTATGTTAAGTTTGCCAGGGGCTTCTTATGGCGCCCCGTAATACGGCAAGATAAGTCCAAACACTTTCAACAGTGCGGCACCCCGAACTTATAGCATTATATGCATCAGCTCCAAATCATGTCTTGGGTCAATAGTTGGGTTAGCCCGGCTCCCTTGTTTTGGTACCTTACGTTCCATTATATCGGCTAAGGTAGCACAGGGATAACTACTGCGATTGTGTCCCGGTTCTTCCGGACAAGCACCTCAGTAGAGAAAGCCGAAAACTAACCAACATGATGTGGTGAGAGCTGGTTGCTGTTCGAGAGGTCTTAAAATCTTTAAAGATTTTTTCCGCTTTAGGCGAGGAATCGGCCTTGTCCGATTTAGGCGTGTATAGCGCCCCAATTCGGCTTTCCGAATTCTAGGGGCTTCGCCGAAATTTAAAATTGTAGACTTCTATGGCTCAGTGAAAGTTATAAAGCCGCATAGTCCGATTGTCTTGTTCGCTGCGCCAAACACCTCCTTGAGGGACAAAAAAATTGGGTAAAGTGTGTCTGGTTTTTTTTCAGGAACACCCCGATACTAGTTATATGGGGGCGGAAGCCGACGATTGGCCTACTTTCAGAATTTTATAAACAACCGCACAGAAGGTAATATTTTAAATCAAAAAGCGCTATATAGCGCAAGTAACTTCATCTTTATATTACAAAAATGACAGAAGTACATTCACTCCAAGATCGTGTCCTTGGTACATTCATCGGCCACGAGACTAGCGCCTTTCATAATGCCATCATAATATTTTTCCGGATAGCGATGCACCTTGCCCTCTGGTGGTCCATCCTTCACCAGCTTCTCCGCGTCCAGCTTGCCCCAATGCACCTTCGCACGAGCAAAGGCTCGGCGGGCACCCCCAATGCAAACGGATCGCTTGATCGCTTCAAGCCGCGTATAGGCATTCACCATCCACTTTATCAGGCCGAAGTAGCTGGCGGGCAGGGGCTCACTAGGCCACATCCGGACTATGAAATCTTTCATAGCCACTTCAGCCGCCCTGTGGAGTTCAACCAACTGCTTCAGTTGGTCACTCGGAGGCATTGAGTGTTCGGCTCCAGCATACTGGGACCAGAACAGCTTCTCTGTTGAGCTCCCCTCCTTGGCACGGTAGAAATCCGCAACATCAGATACGATGCATGGCAGATCTACGAATGCCCCTGGAGAGCTTCGAATTCGGGTAAGTAAAAGAAATGCCTCCTCCACATGCTTGCTTTGCATAAAGAATGTCTTACCAGCCGCTATGGTCGCTTGGATTTTCTGCTGGGCCTTTTCGGCTTCGGCCTTGGCGTCTTTCATGCTCAAAAGGGCCTTCGCAAGCTCAGACTCCTTCGTCTTGAAGTCACGCTCCAAGGACTTGAACTTCTTGCCGAGCTCCTGGAGCTCTTGCTGTAAGTCGCCTAACCGAGCACTCTGCTTTTCGCGCTCAATGCGCTCCATGGCCGCCTTGTTTTCAGCCTCGGACAACGCTTTCTTCAGGGACGCCACTTCGGCTGTGGCCCCTATTACAAAGTTACGACGATTTGTCGTCAGAATCACCAATTTTGTCTATTCTTTATGATATGTGAACGGGGTATCACTCACCTTTGTTCTCTTCGAGCTACCTCTTCGTGAGGCCGAGCTCTCCCTGGGCCTGCTCCAGGTCCTGTTTGAGTCCGGCGACCTCGGCCGTGCGGGCAGCAGCGGCAACCGGCACCGCCTACATATTCACATAAGGCACCTAATATTAGACTCCTGCGGATTAAAATTGACCCTCCGTTTGGCTTTTCATTCCAAACACCAAACAGAGTATCAGGGCTACTACCTATCGGGTGATAATTACACACTTTTTGATTACTTACCTCAAAGCCTGTTAGAAGGCTGGTGCAGGCTTCGGTTAGTCCGCTCTTGGCAGACAGGACCTTCTGAATCACCGCACTCATAAGAGTGCGGTGCTCTTCATCCATGGAAGCGCCGCGAAGCACTTCCAGCAGACTATCCGACGCCTCTGGCGTAACGGAAGTCATCGGCACGTATGGCCCGCCCTCCTTAGTGAGGGCTGCCTACCCGAACCCGGAGCTTTTGGAGGCTCCGGTATAGTGTCCGGCTGGGAGCCCGACTTGCTGTGGCTCCCGTCGACACAATCAGCGGGGATCCGGCGCCCCATGTGCCCGGCGTCTGGAATTTCTCCTTGGGGTGTCTCTAGAGTCACCTCCCCTTGCTCGGTGAGCCTTTGGGATAACACCTCCGTGTCATTCGCAGGCCGAGGGGAAGTGGCCGTTGGGAGCAAATTCATCACCGAATCGCGCAAAGACCCATCCGAAGAACATACCTCGGGATGGGCCCTGGCCGGACTGTATATGCGTGTTCAGCGTTATAACAGACTATGAAGCAAAGTCGCACTAAGGTACAATAGAAGTGCGGATACTTACGATCTTACTAGGGGCTTCCCCCTGGGTAGCCACTCCTCCTCGCTGTAGGCAGCCGTGGTGGAGTAATCTGGAAGGGACACCTTTACCTTCTTGGGTGTCCCAGCCTCCCCCTCCGGGGCGGCTTTCCTTTTCTTCTCCTCCCTAGTTCGGGGAGGTGGCATTTCTTCGTGGTCCTCCCGGCCTTCGCGGGAAGAATCTGCCTCGTCGTCCTTGGACGACGAGCCTATGACGACCTTGCACTGGGGACCCTTCCTGGTCCCCTGGGCTGCCCTCTCAGACCCTTCGGTCTCCCCGGATGGGGCGGCCCTTTCTTTCTCCTCCCCTCCGTGGGAGGAGTGTGTCTCGTCGTCTTCGGACGAGGCGTCTTGTACGGCCTTGCGCCGGAGACCCTTCCTGGTCCCCGGGGCCTTCTTTTCGGCCTTATTCCCCGGCGCCTTATAAGGCGCCGGGACTAGCATCTCCGTCAGGAGAGCGGTCGCCAGACCTTCTGGCAGTGGAGACGGACAGTCGATCTGCTCCGCCGTCTCCATGTACTCCTGATTAAGCACACACGATGACTTAATATCCTCCCATGAAAATGCTGGGAAAACTACATCTAGTGATGGTTAGAAGACTCACCGGACGAGGGGGCCACACGGCATGGAGTCTGCGGTCCTCGGACGTGGGAGGAGGTGTTTCGGAGCCCTTGAACAACACCTTCCATGTGTCCTTGAGTGTCGTGCCGTAGAGCTCTCGGAGTGTCCGGTGTTCGGCCGGGACAAACTCCCATAGATTAAAAGCCCGTCTTTGGCACGGAAGAATTCAGCGGACGACCATGACCTGGACTACATTGACAAGCTTGATGTTCTTGTCAATGATATTCTTGATACATTTCTGAAGTCCGGTCAGCCCTGCAGGCTCGCCCCAGGCCAGGCCCTTCTTTTCCCAGGAGGTGAGCCGCATGGGAATTCCGGATCGGAATCTGGGGGCCGCCGCCCAGTTGGCGTCGTGTGGCTCGGTGATGTAGAACCACCCCGATTGCCACCCTTTCACGGTCTCCGCAAAGGAGCCGTCAAGCCAGGTGACGTTGGGCATCTTGCCCACCATGGCGCTGATACATCTCCAACGTATCTATAATTTATGAAGCATTCATGCTATATTATCATGTGTTTTGAATGATTACGGGCTTTTTTATACACTTTTATATTACTTTTGGGACTAACCTATTAATCGGAGGCCCGGCCCATATTGCTGTTTTATTGCCTGTTTCAGTATTTCGAAGAAAAGGAATATCAAACGGAGTCCAAACGGAATGAAACCTTCGGCAACGTGATTTTTTGGAAGATTATCATCCTGGAGACTTGGAGTTCACGTCAGAAGATCCTCGAGAAGGCCAGGAGATAGGGGGGCGCCCCCCTGTCTCGTGGGCCCCTCGAGCACCCCCCGACCAACTTCTTTCGCCTATATAAGCCTACGTACCCTAAAACCATCGAATATCAAGATAGATCGGGAGTTCCGCCGCCAGAAGCCTCTGTAGCCACCAAAAACCTCTTGTGAGCCCATTCCGGCACCCTGCCGGAGGGGGAACCCATCACCGGCGGCCATCTTCATCACTCGGCGCTATCCATGACGAGGAGGGAGTAGTTCACCCTCGGGGCTGAGGGTATGTACCAGTAGCTATGTGTTTGATCTCTCTCTCTCTCTCTCGTGTTCTCGACTTCACACGATCTTGATGTATCGTGAGCTTTGTTATTATAGTTGGATCTTAAGATGTTTCTCCGCCTCTACTCTCTTGTGATGAATTGAGTTTCCCTCTCGAAGTTATCTTATCGGATTGACTCTTTATTTGAGAACACTTGATGTATGTCTTGCCATGTTTATCTGTGGTGACAATGGGATATCACGTGCCACTTGATGTATGTTTTGGTGACCAACTTGCGGGTTCCGCTCATGAACCTATGCATAGGGGTTGGCACACGTTTTCTTGACTCTCCGGTAGAAACTTTGGGGCACTCTTTGAAGTACTTTGTGTTGGTTGGATGAATCTGAGATTGTGTGATGCATATCGTATAATCATGCCCATGGATACTTGAGGTGACAATGGAGTATCTAGGTGACATTAGGGTTTTGGTTGATTTGTGTCTTAAGGTGTTATTCTAGTATGAACTCTATGATTGATTGAGTGGAAATAATAGCTTTATGTTATTTTACTACGAACTCTTGAATAGATAGAACAAAAAGGATAACTTTGAGGTGGTTTCGTACCCTACCATAATCTCTTCGTTTGTTCTCCGCTATTAGTTTCTTTGGAGTGACTCTTTGTTGCATGTTGAGGGATTGTTATATGATCTATCTATGTTATTATTGTTGAGAGAACTTGCACTAGTGAAAGTATGAACTGTATGCCTTGTTTCCTATCATTGCAATACCATTTACACTCACTTTTATCATTAGTTACCTTGCTGTTTTTATAATTTCAGATTACAAATACCTTTATCTACCATCCATATTGCACTTGTATCACCATCTCTTCACCGAACTAGTGCACCTTTACAATTTACCATTGTATTGGGTGTGTTGGGGACACAAGAGACTCCTTGTTATTTGGTTGTAGGGTTGTTTGAGAGAGACCATCTTCATCCTACGCCTCCTACAGATTGATAAACCTTAGGTCATCCACTTGACGGAAATTTGCTACTGTCCTACAAACCTGTGCACTTGCAGGCCCAACTACATCTACAAGAAGAAGGTTGTGTAGTAGACATCAAGCTCTTTTCTGGCGCCGTTACCGGGGAGGTGAGTGCTTGAAGGTATATCTTTAGATCTTGCAATCGAATCTTTTTGTTTCTTGTTTTATCACTAGTTTAGTTTATAAAAGAAAACTACAAAAAAATGGAGTTAAGTTTGTCTCAGACGCTTCATCTTTTTAATATCTTTCGTGAGTTTGATGAAAAGGAAAATTGTGCTCAAGTGCTAGAAGAACAAATCTATAGAATGTTTGATAGTAAATCTTTGAATGATGAGCATGATTGAAATGTTGTTGGTATGAATTCCTTGAATATCCATGATGCTAATGATATGCAAAGCCACAAGCTTGGTGTCGGTGTCAAAACCGGCGGATCTCGGGTAGGGGGTCCCGAACTGTGCGTCTAGGCGGATGACAACATGAGATAAGGGACACGATGTTTTACCCAGGTTCGGGCCCTCTCGATGGAGGTAAAACCCTACTCCTGCTTGATTAATATTGATGTTATGGGTAGTACAAGAGTTGATCTACCACGAGATCAGAGAGGCTAAAACCTAGAAGCTAGCCTATGGTATGATTGTTGTTCGTCCTACGGACTAAAACCCTCTGGTTTATATAGACACCGGAGAGGGCTAGGGTTACACAGAGTCGGTTACAGTGGGAGGAGATCTACATATCCGTATTGCCAAGCTTGCCTTCCACGCCAAGGAAAGTCCCATCCGGACACGGGACGAAGTCTTCAATCTTGTATCTTCATAGTCCGCGAGTCCGGCCAATGGTCATAGTCTGGCAATCCGGACACCCCCTAATCCAGGACTCCCTCAGTAGCCCCCGAACCAGGCTTCAATGACGATGAGTCCAGCGCGTAGATTTGTCTTCGGCATTGCAAGGCGGGTTCTTCTCCAAATCCCATATACCTGTTGAACAGTGTCCAGCTTCTGATGAATGTTGCGCTCCTTGGCTTCTGCGCCCAATAATGGCCATCTTCCACGTGTCAAAAGAATGCGAAAAGACAGGATGTTTTTTTCATTTACCCCCTAGCTGCGCCAAGGGGCCACCTATAAAGAGGCGGGGATCTTAGATCCGAATCACACCATCTTCCCTCCGCGAGCATTCATCGGAGCGCATTTGACAGAGATCCATTCCATCATGGCCGGTCAACACAGCTCCTCCTCTCGCACCCCCAGCTTTTAGCCTGGAGATTGGGAGAGGTGTTCCGTCCCGCACAGCGAGCTAGTAGCGCTCCAAACCAAGGGGCTTCTCCCCCCACCTTACATGGTCCCAGTTTGAGCCGGGATTGCCACTTATAATGGCGGAGAACAAGCGGAGAGCGTCCCCAATCCCTCCAAAGGAGAGCGGGTATGTCTTGTCCCTTACTTAATAAGAGGGCTTGGATTCCCAATTCATCCATTTCTCCGGGGGCTTCTGGAGTTCTATGGCCTCCAGTTACACAACCTTACGCCTGCCTCCATATTGCATATTGCGGGCTTTGTAGACCTTTGCGAGCTGTTTTTGGGCATCGAGGCCCATTTCACGCTGTGGAAGAAGTTGTTCTGCCTCGTGCCCCGTTCTCAGAAGGGGTCGGTATATCAAGTGGGCGGAGCTGAACTATGGCGCATCACCGGGACCGGATATCTATCCCGGACCCCAAAGAAGGCGTCCGAAGACTAGCCTTCAGAATGGTTTTACATAGAAGACGTCCCCCTACCGGACCCTGTACGGATCGGCCTCCCTGAGTTTGATAATGCTCCCTTGAAGAAGCGCCTGACCTGGCGTCCATGGAGCCCTCAGAAGGAAAATGACAGGGACGTCCTTTACCTGATGAGGCTGATAAGGTTGTTAGCTCATTCCGGACTGACCATGATCGAGGTCATGGCCACATGCATTATGCGGGGGGTGCAATCGCTTCAGTACAGAGGCCACCCCATGTGGGATTTCAACGGGGAGGACGACGCCACCCGGTGTGGCCGCAAGGGACCGGATTCGGCTGCCACTCTAACGAAGATCTTGTCCGCTTTGTACAAGGGAGAAGAGGAGGAATTCCTCCGCGTCAACCCACGGGGCGGGTTTTCAATGTACAATCCTCCAAGCTGGGTATGCGAACAATTTCACTTGCCTATCTGTTTTTACATTCCCATAGTTAAGTTCTTAGTCTAGCAATTTCAACGCAGGAGCTACGCCAGACTGTAAAGGAGATAAACAGCCCTCCTCCACAACCCGAGGACCCGGAACGATCCCTCGATCCGGAATCCCAAGAGGACCCGGACTTATGTGTGGAGCTGATTGATGGGGTGTTTCATCAATTGAGCAAGGACAACACCTTGGTGGCCATTACGGCCGATTATCCTAGACTACTTCCAGCCTCAAAGGTAACCGAGATCGAAGTCCCAGTACTTTCAAGAGGATCCATCTGTGCTTATTTTTGATCGCCGTATTCCAATGGCGTTTTTCGCAGGGGAATCCTTGAGGTGGAGGGCCGAGCCCGCGGTGGCTAGCCAACGAGGGCCATCGAGGCCCAGCGGGCTAAAAAGAAGTGCGAACCGGATCGAGACGCCGACGCAACGGTACGGCATGTAACTTTAATGCCCAGGGCTTATGCCCTCAAGGCATACTAATGCTCATGCTCTCTTTAGGAAGAAGAGTGCCCGCCGGACTATATCCACTGGCCAGGCTTCAAGGCCGTGTTCGGAAGCGGAGGCGAACACGGGGCGTGCACCAGACGCTCCTCCGACAGAGGACACAGACGGGCTATCTGCCACCAATTCCGAGGTGGAGAGTGCCATGAACCACAGGCGTTGCCAGGCTGTTCTTCATGACGCTTGTTTTTTCCAAGAGGCGTTGGACGCCTTTAATACAGGAGATGCGTACCTCTGTGCCGCTCAAAACGTTCTAGACAGAGCCACAGAGCAGCATGTAAAAGACATACGGGTGAGAAAATTTGATGGTTATATATGTCAGTAGCCCCCAAGACTTGAAACAGTTAGAATAACTGATTTAAGGATCATTTGTTATGCAGGATCTTACAGAAAAGAATACCCAACTGTCCCAGGAACTGGAAGAGTGCAAAGCCCAACTTGAGGCCGCACTAGCCGCAACAGGGAAGGCCACTGAGACCCCCTCTGGTAATATATGCTTTGAAAGATAAGTATGTTGTGAAGTGCGCCATGTGTGCAATTCTGACAATAACAGTGAAGATGGCGCGGGAGTGGATCCGGACAAGCAGCAACTCTTGCGCCAGTTAAAGGCCGGCGAGAGCGTGCTTACGAGGGTGAGGCAAGAGAACAACAAGCTTCAAGACGCCAACACCCAGCTGGGCGAGGAACTAAAGGATGTTCGTGCTCAGCTGTCGGACTCCGTGAAGGAGAATCGGCGGCTTCGACGCGGCATTTTTAGTAAGTGCTTGAACAAACTATGAAAAGAAGAGTTCGGCGAGGAAGTCGAAATGACAGAGTTATGTCTATAGGTATGCTGACAGGTCGACCTGAGGAGGAAATGCCCGGTTCTACGGGTGACCTTCTTCCCGAGCTCTCACAACTGCACGAACGAGTTCGACAGGTGATGCAAGGCGTCGCCCAGGCCTTGTGGCCGTCCGTCTCCGTGCCCGAAGGCCTTGGAGAGCTTGCAGAGAAGCTGAAGGGAGCGCGGCGGCACTTCCAATTATGGAAGATATCGTCCTGCCGTCAAGGCGCCAGGGAAGCCTGGGCCATGGTGAAGACGTTGTACATGAAGGCTGATCCAAACCATATAACCGAGGTCGGACCTGTGGGGCCCGATGGGAAGGAGATCCCTGTCAGTTTAGTGTACGGCCAGGTAGAGTTGGCCGCAAAAAATTTCCCAACAGGACTGTAAACTAGACAGCCTGTTGGATGGTATTGAAGAGGAATATACCCAGTCAAATTGACTATGTAATTTAAAATGACATGTAAAATGCCTTCTAGCCGAATTGTAGATCGTTTGTCATAGCGGACCTTTTCGCTTCAACCTCGGGACCCGATAGTCTGGAGTGTGTCCGAATACCCTCTCGGTTATGTAAGAACTGGGGCATGCACGGAGACCAGGCGTAGGGGTCATTAGTGCTTTATCAGACAAGTGCCCAACTAGTTATGTTATATTACATGGTTAGTAAGAAACATCTTCCAGGGAGAATAGTTCCGTTAGGGGTTCCTTTCCCTGGGAGGCATACCCTAAAGTGCATGTCCGAACTGCGAAAAAAGCAGAAAAGCATCCGGGGGCAGATAAATACACAAGGTAAAAAGCATATTTTAGTTCACCGACCGAATATTCCCTTAAGAATGCTAGCTTTCGGCTTCACCCAGTCTGAGGTACACATCCGGCTGACCCAGCAGTAACAATCGCAGAGGTGCTCCCTTTACCACCTAGCCGAACAATCGGGAACGTAGGTGTAAGCACAGGAGCCAGGCAACCCAGGTTGGCCAAAACTTAAGTCATATCAATGCATGTAATGGTGAATAAAAGATACATGCGGAAGTGTGACGCATGTCTTGGGCACGAGGCCCGTATAAATAAGCTTCTGTTAAAGAAGCCCCCATGTATAATGAGCGCAGATAGCGCATCAATTGTGTGCGAACGAGGCACAAATGAGCCCTTAAAAGGCTGTAAGAGAAAAGGAGGGAGAAGGAGACAAATATAAGACAGCTAATGTGTAAAAAATAGACAGAGGAAGGAGACGAACACAAAGTCCGATGCTAGGCGTAGAATCTTCGTAGGCGTGCGACGTTCCATGGGTTCGGCTCGAGTCGGTTATCCGATGCATTTCGCAGACGGTACGCTCCACCAGTCAGGACTTGGTCGATTATGAAGGGACCTTCCCATTTGGGCTTGAGTTTGTCCTTTTTCTTGTCCGGCAGGCGTAGAACTAATTCGCCAACATTGTAAGTTTTGGCCCGTACTTCTCTGCTTTGATATCTTCGAGCCTGCTGTTGATAGAATGCGGAACGGGCTTTTGCCACGTCGCGCTCCTCCTCCAATGCGTCCAAATTGTCCTGCCGATCAAGTTCGGCTTCTCTTTCTTCATACATGCGCACGCGAGGTGAGTCATGAATTATGTCGCAGGGCAGGACTGCCTCTGCACCGTATACCATAAAAATGGTGTGAATCCGGTAGTGCAGTTTTGGCGTGGTCCGCCGCCCCCAGAGTACGGAGTCGAGCTCCTCTACCAAGTGCGTGTTAGATTCCTTGAGGGACCGCACTAGTCTGGGTTTGATGCCACTCATGATTAGACCATTTTCCTGCTCGACTTGACCGTTAGTTTGTGGGTGATAGAGTGAAGCGTAGTCAAGCTTGATGCCCATGTTTTTGCACCAGAGTTTTACCTTGTCGGCCGTAAAGTTCGTGCCATTATCAGTGATGATGCTGTGGGGGACGCCGTAACGGTGTATGACCCCTGATATGAAGTCTATCATTGGTCCGAATTCGGCCGTCTTGACAGGCTTGGCCTCTATCCATTTGGTGAATTTGTCAACCATGACCAATAAGTATTTTTGCTTGTGGGTTCCCTCTTTAAGGGGTCCAACCATGTCAAGCCCCCAGACTGCAAAGGGCCAGGTGATGGGTATAGTTTGGAGGGCGGTGGGTGGCATATGGCTTTGGTTAGCGAATAATTGGCAGCCGACACATCGTTGAACTAAGTCCTGAGCATCTGCCCGGGCCGTAGGCCAATAAAATCCAGTATGGAAGGCCTTGCTTACAAGGGCCCGGGCAGCGGCGTGGTGCCCGCCGAGTCCGGCATGAATTTCAGCCAAAAGGTTCCGCCCTTCCTCTTCGGAGATACACCTTTGAAGGACTCCGGTGGTGCTTTTCTTATAAAGCTCTCCTTCGTGGACTTTATAGGCTTTAGACCGCCGCACTATGCAGCGTGCCTCATTTTGGTCCTCGGAAAGTTCCTGCCTAGTTAAGTAGGCTAAGAATGGTTCTGTCCATGGGGCAATGACTACCATTATTACGTGGGCTGAGGATGTTACTTTGTTGGCAGAGCCTCCCATTGTGTCAGAATGTTCGGTGTCAGGTGGTGCGGCTGGATCCGGGTTGTTATTTCCGGATTCCCCTTCCCATTGTACGGATGGCTTGAATAGCCGCTCCAAGAAAATGGTGGGGGGGACTGCATCGCGTTTTGCGCCGATGCGTGCCAAGACGTCTGCTACCTGATTGTTTTCCCGGGCTATATGGTGAAATTCGAGCCCTTCAAACCGAGCTGATATTTTTAGGACGGCATTGCGATAACCTGCCGTTTTTGGATCCTTGGCGTCAAAATCTCCATTTATTTGGGATATTGCAAGGTTCGAATCCCCACGCACCTCAAGGCATTGGATGCCCATGGAGACTGCCATCCGGAGACCATGCAGAAGGGCCTCGTATTCGGCTGCATTGTTAGAGTCCGTATACATTATCTGGAGTACATATTGAACTGTATCTCCTGTTGGAGACGTCAGAACGACGCCAGCCCCCAGACCCGCTAGCATTTTGGAGCCGTCGAAGTGCATAATCCAGTTGGAATATGTGCCGTACTCTTTAGGGTGTTCGGCTTCAGTCCATTCGGCGACAAAGTCGGCCAAAACTTGCGACTTGATAGCTCGCCATGGCTTATAGGTTATGTCGAACAGGAGGAGCTCAATGGCCTATATGGCAATCCAGCCTGTCGCGTCGTGGTTGTTTATAATGTCATTAAGAGGTACTTCGGAGGCTACTGTTATTGAACACTCTTGAAAGTAGTGTCGTAGCTTCCGGGATGCCATGAACACCACGTACGCTATCTGTTGATAATGCGGGTACCGTGACTTTCACGGGGTGAGGACAGTGGACACGTAGTAAACTGGTTTTTGTAGGGGGGATTTGTGTCCGTCCGTTTCTCGTTCGACGACGAGCACTGCGCTTACAACTTGATGAGTTGCCGCAATGTATAATAGCATTGGTTCACCGACGTTAGGCGCGGCCTGGATCGGGTTTGTTTCCAATATGGCTTTTATTTCTTCGAGTCCGGTCGTGGTAGCATCCGTCCACTCGAAGTGTTCGGTGCGCCGGAGGAGGCGATAAAGGGGTAATAGCCGTGTCACTCCATGGGTTTATTGTTGCTACCTGGTAGACTTCTGTAAGGCTGCGGAGTGTTCGTTTCCGCATATTGTTTGATGCGGAAGTCTCGAAGACTGTTGATACCATACTGGTATTCATGGCCTGACGCTCGGTGGATTCTGGAGTTAGAAGCTCCTCGCCACTTCTGGCCACCTGCCGGAGTATCCAACATGCTCTAAGGCTATGAGTTGGTGTGGCGCCCTCTGTACTATGAATTTTATAGGGTCCATTGAGCCATCCCTCCAGTACGGTTCCATGCCCTATAGAGGGTTTTTGCCTTTTGTTGTTTGGCCCAGGCACCCGGCGGTAATGCGCCCTTTTATTTCGGACTGGGCTTCTATTCAGGGCCGGATTGTCCCAGAATTTTATTTCGGTTTTCCAAATGCTTTCCGTCGCACAGTATTTTTGTACTATGGATGTCAAGTCAGCGAAGCATGTAATGTCACGGCGACTTAGGGCGTTGAGGATCCCGATGTCCGTGCAATTATTGCAGAAGAATAAAATTGCATCCTCCTCGCGGCAGTCCTCTATCTTGTTCATAACCAGGAGGAATCTGGCCCAGTAATGGTGTACTGTTTCTGTGGGCTCTTGCCGAATTTGGGATAGATCCCTTATATTTGGGTGGGCGGGTGGATTTAAATACGGAACCTCGCCCAATCTGAGACTCAGGGGCCAAGAAGTTTCCGAACTCGGAAGCCTGGGTTCTTGGATGTGGTCCAATGAATCTAACACGCTGCCTGACTTTAGGTTCAGGGTTTGGGTGACGTCCCCCCCTCGCAGGTATCCGGCTTGGAGGGATCGGTAATCCGGACATATCTGGTCCTTAGGATGGGTGAAGATTCACCGCATTGTTCCTCCACCACTTCGACGTGGTGGGTGGCCTGGGGAGAGTCAATCTCTCTCGGATCGGGTTTAAGCCCAATCTGATCATAGTCTATGGCGACTCCCAGGGCGGCGATGCGATCCAAAAGCTCGTTTAAGGGTGAGAGCTCCATCGGATCTAATTTCTTGGCGAGTCCCGAGTTGATGTGGAGATTGCTTTCGATGACCCAAGAAGTCATCATCGGCGCGGCGGCCGAACAGGCAGTCATAAGAAAACCGCCTAGCCGGAGAGTTTGGCCGATAGCCAAAGCTCCTTCGGCGACAGCACCGTCTTTAAAGACGAGATGCGGCATCCTTCCTGATGACGACGGCACAGTGGAACTCAATGAAAGCACCAATGTCAGTGTCAAAACCGGCGGATCTCGGGTAGGGGGTCCCGAACTATGCGTCTAGGCGGATGGTAACATGAGACAAGGGACACAATGTTTTTACCCAGGTTCGGGACCTCTCGATGGAGGTAAAACCCTACTCCTGCTTGGTTAATATTGATGGTATGGGTAGTACAAGAGTTGGTCTACCACGAGATCAGAGAGGCTAAACCCTAGAAGCTAGCCTATGTTATGATTGTTGTTTGTCCTACGGACTAAAACCCTCCGGTTTATATAGACACCGGAGAGGGCTAGGGTTACACAGAGTCGGTTACAATGGGAGGAGATCTACATATCCGTATTTCCAAGCTTGCCTTCCACGCCAAGGAAAGTCCCATCCGGACACAGGACGAAGTCTTCAATCCTGTATCTTCATAGTCTGGGCCAAAGGTCATAGTCCGGCAATCCGGACACCCCCTAATCCAGGACTCCCTCACTTGGGGAAGCTATGTTTGATGAATATGATATTTTTAGTCCCCCAAGTTTTGATGAGAATATTTGTTATGATGAAAGCATGCCTCCTATTTATGATGATTATATTGATGAAAGTGGGTTTGGAAGAGTGTCAACTTTAGTAAGTAGTGATCCCGCTATTTTGGAGGATGTTGAATCTTATTGTGATGAACATGAAAGTGGATTTGGAAGAGTGTCAACTTCATTTAGTGATGATACCACTATTTCAGAAGAGGTTCCAATTGATTATGAGAACAAAGTTGCTATCTATGATGATTATTGTGATGACTTGTATGCTATTAAGAATAATGATAACCATGAAACTTGTCATCATGATTTTAGTTTTCAATTGGATTATGCCTCACATGATAGTTATTTTGTTGAGTTTGCTCCCACTACTATTCATGAGAATAAATTTGCTTATGTGGAGAGTAGTAAATTTTCTATGCTTGTAGATCATGAAAAGAATGCTTTAGGTGCTGGTTATATTGTTGAATTCATTCATGATTCTACTTAAATTATTATGAGAGAGGAACATATGCTTGTAGGAATTGCAATAATGTCAAGTTTCCTCTCCATGTGTTGAAAATCTTGAAGCTATGCTTGTTCTGCCTTCCTATGCTAGTTGATTATTGTTCCCATAAGTTGTTTGCTCACAAAATACCTATGCATAGGAAGTGGGTTATACTTAAATGTGCTAGTCATATTCTTCATGATGCTCTCTTTATGTTTCAATTCTTATCTTTTATGTGAGCATCATTGCCATCATCATGCCTAGCTAGAAAGGCATTAAAGAAAAGCGCTTGTTGGGAGACAACCCAATATGTATCCTTACTGTTTTTGTGTATTCACATGATTATGATACTGTAGTAATCCTGTTTTATAGAATTTGTTTCAATAAAGTGCCAAGTAGGACCTTTGGGAAGACTTGGGTGAAGTTTATGTGATCTTGCTGTAAAAAACAGAAACTTTAGCGCTCACGAGAATAGCTGCCATTTTTTACTGGGGAGATCTTTTAGGTTGATTATTTTTGCAGATGATTAATAGACAAATTCCTCAGGTCCACCAATTTATTTAAGAATTGTTTGAGTTACAGAAGTATACGTTTGATACAGATTACTACAGACTGTTCTGTTTTTGACAGATTCTGTGTTCTATGTGTTGTTTGCTTATTTTGATGAATCTATGAGTAGTATCGGAGGGTATGAACCATAGATAAGTTGGAGTACAGTATATATTACACCAATATGAATTTAGAATTAGTTCATTATAGTACCTAAGTGGTGGTTTTATTTTCTTATACTAACGGAGCTTACGAGTTTTCTGTTGAGTTTTGTGTTGTGAAGTTTTCAAGTTTTGGGTAAAGATTCGATGGACTATGGAATAAGGAGTGGCAAGATCCTAAGATTGGGGATCCCCAAGGCACCCCAAGGTAATATTCAAGGACAACCAAGAGCCTAAGCTTGGGGATGCCCCGGATGGCATCCCCTCTTTCGTCTTCGTTCATCGGTAACTTTACTTGGAGCTATATTTTTATTCACCACATGATATGTGTTTTGCTTGGAGAGTCATTTTATTTTGTTAGTTTTTGCTATATGTTATTTATAATAATTTTTTGCATCTATATTTTCAATAAAAATGTCAAGGATAGCCTTTACCATGCTTATTTTGCTTGTATACATGTTGCTGTTTGAAAACAGAAAGTTTACCGCTGTTGCAAAAATTCCCTAGAAAAGTCAGAGAATGGTATAATGTTGAAACTTTTTGAATATTAAGCTCTGATAAATTTATTACAGTGGGAATTTTATCTCATAATTTTTCGAGTCAGGGAAGTATTGATACTCTTGCATTCTTTACAGACTGTACTGTTTTGGCAGATTGCTGTTATGGTTGCATTGTTTGCATATGTTTGCTTGTTTAATGATTCTATTTGAGGATAGGAGTGTTAAATATGCAGAGGCATTTAGAATGCAATGTTGAATAATAATTTTAGTGATTTGTTACAGTAGAAAATGATAAGGTTTTGCATTGGTTTATACTAACCTATCTCACGAGTTATTGTTGAGTTTGATGTGGATGAAGCTTTTGATAAAGAGAGAAACCATGATATGAGAGGGATTAAGGAGACATAAAAGCTCAAGCTTGGGGATGACCAAGGCACCCCAAGATAATATTTCAAGAAGTCTCAAGCATCTAAGCTTGGGGATGCCCCGGTAGGCATCCCACCTTTCTTCTTCAACAACTATCGGTTAGTATCGGTTGAGCCTAAATTTTTGCTTCTTCACTTGAGTTGTGCTATCCTTGCAATGTTATTTTATTTTGTTTTGCTTGCTGTTTGAATACAATACCAAGATCTGAAATTCTTTAATGAGAGAGATTCTTCACATAGTTACATAATTATTTAGCTACTCATTGATCTTCACTTATATCTTGTTGGAGTAGTTTGTCATTTACTCGTGTGCTTCACTTATATCCTATGAGTAAATTGTTGAATGAGTAGAATGTCATAAATCTGAAATTATATATGTTTCATTTTCTTATCCCATGGGGAGTAATGAATTCACATCTAAGAAGTAGAGGTTGTAAATTTATTGAAGGTTAGCAAGCATTGTATTGGTCATTTGAACAATTCATGAAAGAATATTGAAGGAAGAGAGATTTCATATATAAATATACTATCCTAGACATCTTTTATAGTTGGGAGCACTCATTAAGTATGACATGCTATAGAGTTGATGTTGGACAAGGAAGACAATGTAATGGTTTATGTTTTCCGACATCTCAGTTAAAGTATATTGTCATGGATCATTCAAACATGTTGAGCTTGCCTTTCCCCCTCATGCTAGCCAAAATTCCTTGCACCAAGTAGAGATACTACTTGTGCTTCCAAATATCCTTAAACCCAGTTTTTGCCATGAGAGCCCACCATACCTACCTATGGATTGAGTAAGATCCTTCAAGTAAGTTGTCATCAGTGCAAGCAATAAAAATTGCTCTCTAATTATGCATGGCTTATTGAGAAAATAAGCTTTGTACGATCTTGTTATGGAAGCAATAAAAGTGATGAACTGCATAATAAAGGTCCATATACAAGGGGCAATATAAAGTGACGTTCTTTCGCATTAAGATTTTGTGTATCCAACCCTAAAAGTGCATGACAACCTCTGCTTCCCTCTGGGAAGGGCCTATCTTTTACTTTATGTCTTTTACTTTTATGCAAGAGTCAAGGTGGTCTTCACCTTTCCCCTTTTCATTTTATCCTTTGGCAAGCACTTTGTGTTGGGGTGATCCTGATATATATATCCAATTGGATGTAAGTTAGCATGAACTATTATTGTTAACATCACCCAAAGGTGAATACGTTGGGAGGCAACACTATAAGCCCCTATCTTTCTCAGTGTCCGATTGAAACTCCAAAACCATTAGTATTGCGTGAGTGTTAGGAATTGTAGAAGACTATATGATAGTTGAGTATGTGGAGTTTGCTATTCCTGAAAATAAGATGAATTGCAATTGTTTGATGGCTAAGAATGAAGTTTGCTAGTTTTCAAGAATGTTTATGGTCTATGCTTTGACATGTGAATTGCTTGTTACTTTATCGTGAGAAGTTTTATGAGATGAACTACTGTTATGACATATTATCATGCTAGAAAAGGTGATTGAAATTATCATTGATCAAACTTGTGCACCTTCTAGCATTCACACTTCATAAATTCTTTCTTTTATCATTTACCTACTCGAGGACGGGTAGGAATTAAGCTTGGGGATGCTGATACGTCTCCAACGTATCTATAATTTATGAAGCATTCATGCTATATTATCATGTGTTTTGAATTATTACGGGCTTTTTTATACACTTTTATATTACTTTTGGGACTAACCTATTAACCGAAGGCCCAGCCCATATTGTTGTTTTATTGCCTGTTTCAGTATTTCGATGAAAAGGAATATCAAACGGAGTCCAAACGGAATGAAACCTTCGGCAGCGTGATTTTTTGGAAGATTATAATCCTGGAGACTTGGAGTTCATGTCAGAAGATCCTCGAGGAGGCCAGAAGATAGGGTGCCCCCCTACTGGGCGCCCCCTGTCTCGTGGGCCCGTCGAGCACCCCCCGACCGACTTCTTTCTCCTATATAAGCCTACGTACCCTAAAACCATCGAATATCAAGATAGATTGGGAGTTCCGCCTCCGCAAGCCTTTGTAGCCACCAAAAACCTCTCGGGAGCCTGTTCCGGCACCCTGCCGGAGGGGGAACCCATCACCGGTGGCCATCTTCATCATCCTAGCGCTATCCATGATGAGGAGGGAGTAGTTCACCCTCGGGGCTGAGGGTATGTACCAGTAGCTATGTGTTTGATCTCTCTCTCTCGTTTCTACACTTCACACGATCTTGATGTATCACGAGCTTTGTTATTATAGTTGGATCTTATGATGTTTCTCCCCCTCTACTCTCTTGTGATGAATTGAATTTCCCTCTCGAAGTTATCTTATCGGACTGAGTCTTTATTTGAGAACCCTTGATGTATGTCTTGCCGTGTTTATCTGTGGTGACAATGGGATATCACGTGCCACTTGATGTATGTTTTGGTGACCAACTTGCGGGTTCCGCTCATGAACCTATGCATAGGGATTGGCACACGTTTTCTTGACTCTCCGGTAGAAACTTTGGGGCACTCTTTGAAGTACTTTGTGTTGGTTGGATGAATCTGAGATTGTGTGATGCATATCGTATAATCATGCCCACGGATACTTGAGGTGACAATGGAGTATCTAGGTGACATTAGGGTTTTGGTTGATTTGTGTCTTAAGGTGTTATTCTAGTATGAACTCTATGATGGATTGAGCGGAAAGAATAGCTTTATGTTATTTTACTACGAACTCTTGAATAGATAGAACAGAAAGGATAACTTTGAGGTGGTTTCGTACCCTACCATAATCTCTTCGTTTGTTCTCCGCTATTAGTTGCTTTGGAGTGACTTTTTGTTGCATGTTGAGGGATTGTTATATGATCTATCTATGTTATTATTATTGGGAGAACTTGCACTAGTGAAAGTATGAACCCTATGCTTGTTTCCTATCCTTGCAATACCATTTACGCTCACTTTTATCATTAGTTACCTTGCTATTTTTATAATTTCAGATTACAAATACCTTTATCTACCATCCATATTGCACTTGTATCACCATCTCTTCGCCGAACTAGTGCACCTTTACAATTTACCATTGTATTGGGTGTGTCGGGGACACAAGAGACTCTTTGTTATTTGGTTGCAGGGTTTTTTGAGATAGACCATCTTCATCCTACGCATCCTACGGATTGATAAACCTTAGGTCATCCACTTGACGGAAATTTGCTACTGTCCTACAAACCTGTGCACTTGCAGGCCCAACAACGTCTACAAGAAGAAGGTTGTGTAGTAGACATCAGGCGCCTCCACACTCCGCTTGCTGGCCGCTCATGATCTTCGGCTTCACGCAGAAGATTCGTAGCCACAAGCCGAAGTGAGGCTTGATGCGGAGGAAGGCCTCGCACGCGACGATAAACGTCGAGATGTTGAGGACGAAATTTGGGGCTAGATCATGGAAATCTAGCCCGTAGTAGAACATGAGCCCGCGGACGAAGGGATGAAGTGGAAATCCCAGTCCACGGACGAAGTGGGCAGTGGGAAAGGAACACGACCCTCTCATGGGATTTCGGAGTTGGAATGATCTGCCCTGCGTCCGGTAGCCGATGCGCGATGCCTGCGGCCAAGTATCCGGCCGCCCGGAGCTTCGTAATAGGCTCCTGCTTCACGGTGGAGGCCACCCACTTGCCTCCTGCTCCGGACGTGTTTGGCTGTGCGGAGAAGGTGTGAACTAGGGTGCTGGAGCTTGAGGGTGCGAGAATAGGATAAGCAGAAGAGGATGAAGGCGTGGGTGAAAATGGGGAAATCCTTATCCCTTTATAGAGGCGACGAGAGCAGTCACTACAAAAAAATACACTTCCGTGATGATACATGTTTGTCACAGTAGGTCGCGTTTTTGTCATGCATGTACATCCATGACGATTTTATGACAGAATCAAGATAGTCATACATGCGCTGTCGTAGAAGTGTTCCATGACATTACCAAAATTATCATCACGGAAGTGTCCACTTCCATGACGATAAATTGCGCGTCACAGAAGTGCTTTCGTCAAGGGTGACCGACACATGGCATCCACCATAACGGAACGCCGTTAAGCTATCGGGTCGGGTTTTGGATCCGATAACCCGTTAATAGTCCCGACTAATGGGGATTTTCACGTGTAAAATCATCATTGGCTGGAGGAAACACGTGTCGGCTCATCATTGGGACAGATGTCATCCACTCACTGGACAGAAGCCGCCTATGATATGTCGACACGTGGCACGGCCCAATAGTGGCCCATTCCTGTGAAAAGGCCGGCCCGTTTGACTTGGTCAAAAGCTGGCGGGTCGGCCCATGGAAAGCCTGTTAACGGCCTGTTAGCATAAAGCCCATTTACAGCCCGCTAACCCAAGGCCCATTACACCCTATGCGAATTAGGCCCAGTAGCGTCATCTGGGCCATCCAATATGATTCCAGCCCATTTTCACTTCTAGCCCATGTATGGCCCATGATGTCTTTTGGCCCATATGAGGCCCTTTGTAACTCTTGGCCCATTAGCGGCCCGTGCTGAAACTGGGCCGTAATGAACAGTGTATTACTTTACACCCATTAATGGCCCACGGTGAAACTGGCCCGTAATGAACAGTGTAACACTTTATACCCATTAATGGGCGGTTATTCCATTGGGCTGTTTCCAGCCCAAGTTAACTTTCGGCCTTCTGGAGGCCCATTTATTATTGGGCTCATTTGCAGCATTCTCTTACTTACGGCCCATTACTGTCATTTTCTGCTTGTGGGCCAAATTCAGCCCGTCGTTACAGTCGGCCCGTTTGTGGTCCATTAATCAATTGGGCCATTTTCATAGCATCACCAAATACGGCCTATTAACGGCCCGTTATGGTCAGCCCATAAAATGTACGATTTCCATTATAGGCCCGTCTACGGCCCATTAAAGGCCCGTACAAGACCCATAAATGAGTCGGCGGCCCATGGATCCTACATGACGTAGAAGGCCCATGGATCCTGCGAGACGTAGAAGGCCCATGGATCCCGCGAGACGTAGAAGGCCCATGGATCCTGCGGCCCGTGAAGGGCCATGGTCGGGCGAGTTGGCCCCCGTTTGAACGATATAGCATATTCAAAGAATTATCCTACTCAATACTATCACCTCTAAAAAGCATACACTATACAACAAAGAGATCAAGGCATAGAAAGGTAGAATAATCCTACACTATACAATAAAGAAATTACAACCGATTATACCCACTGGGCATTATGGTTCGGCACAGGTGATAATAAAGCATACACAAACAGCAAATTACATACACTGGGAAAATACACCTCATACATCATGGACACGCATCAACTTAACTCCATTTGAACTATAATCTCTTCAGAAAATAGGATTGGCCGGATTCAGATAGCACAAATTTCAGTCTGCAAAATCTCCAATTCCTTCATGGTTAGCTCGGTGTCTTGTTTCATTTTTTTGACTCCTGCATCTAATACCTGCATGTCCAGTCTCAACTCGTTGATTATACGTTGACAATCATGTACACGCTGTCTTGCCACCTCTAGTTGATTCTTGAGAACATCAGCACATTCCAATTCCAATCCATAATCATTCGGTAACGCCCATGCCGCACTGCTCGCAGATTTTTGTGTTGATGTCACTTCATCCTGAAATGTTTCTGTAAGTACACATGAGTAGGGAAAAAATATAGTTACAACAGTGAAGCGAACAAGACACTATTTTGTACTACATGGCAAAACAGGACTAACAATAATGTTACACGTCACTTTCACACAAAAAATGTTACACGTCATGAAGCATAAGCAGGTGATATTTTAAAAATTATAAAAAAATAGTCTGTGCAGCCTGCATACAGAAATCCCTCTTAGCTCACCAGAGGAGCATGATGTTGGGGCCCAATCAAAAACACAGACAAGTTACAAATTTAGACAGCACGTTGCATATAAGTAAGCAAGCAGTTGGCCATTCTATACCTCAATTAAAGTCTTAGGGAGCATAATGAACAGCAGAGGGTTTCATACAAACATACTACAGCAGGCAAAACTATGCAATCATTAGCGTAGTATAAACTAGATTGTGAGCCTCATGCAATAATAATTGGTTAATAGACTTCAAAGCTTCAGGCACACTTCGGCATAGTAATTAAATGGTAATGCCTTTAATTATGTCAACTAATAGTGATACAAGCACCGAACATCAGGCATAATTATTTGGGCATCTCATTAAGTGAGGACAAATAAAGCAATTGAAAAGAGAAAATTAACTATGCCTGAAACAAACAAGGAATTGAACTGTTGAGTTGCATACAGTGACTTACCTTAGCAGGTTGAAGAGGCTCAGTGCAGCTCCTACTTCTCTTGCAAGGCTCCTTCCTAACATCTTGTACTTGGAAATCCTCAATCTGATCTTCATTGCACCCCCTCTGCAATGTGACACAAACTAGTTAATCGTCTCCTTGGAAGATAAATATGCATACTTTCCAGTCTGTGAACACAAAAGGATGAGATTATAACAAAAAAAAACACCACATAATGAAACATGCTGCATCTCTTGCACTTGCACACAATGAAATGAGCATTTACTATGTCTGCACTATGTAAAAACTAGGCATACCTTCGAACTGGATCTCCAGGTACTCTTGGAGAGCCTACTGTAGTGTACAACCAAACCTTTACGTCACCTATGAGTTAGACAAGGCCCCACTACAGCAGCCCTTAGTGTTTAAATCATTAACAAGCTCTGTTAGAGTGTTAGGTCAAGAACATCAAGTAATCAAAGCAAACAGTCCTAGTATGGCTGGCTGATGCAAACAAGCAATTGAACAGATGTGTGAGCAAATCTTATATATCAAGAAAAGAAGCAAAGAAGGAGGCTTAAAGACCATCACTTGACTGACCAGATTTAAGGGGCATTTAAACATCATGTGCAACGTATGAACTAACATAAACATTGCATATTCCAGATTCTACAATGGAATGCACATGTATTAGGTTATGCCATGTATGATGATGCCTAAATGTACAGATAGCAGGCAGGAGTATTCATCATTGCACGCACAATTGAATGGCAAGTTAAGGGCTAGTACGATTCCGCCTTTTTAGGGCATATTGTCAAAATAAGCCATAAAAGATGTAAAGAAGTCATTTTTGAGTTATGGGCTTGGTCTTAAGTAATTTCACTTTGGAGGGGGGTGTTTCGGATAGAACCTCACTAAAAATTGAAGGGAAGGGGAATAGTGAAATGACTCTGTTGTCTGCCTATATTACACTCAAAATGCAACTGTTGACGCCCGTGTCACACCTGACCCTCAAGTAAAAACAAACATGCAAGCATTCATTGCCCTGCCCGCTTGCATCTCCTCTCCCCTTTCCCTCTACCTCGATCCCCTGCCTGCAGCACTAGGGTTCCTCTAGCGAGCCGTCGCCACTGGTCCCATCTGGCCTGGTCCTCAACAATGCTATGTCCAGCTAGGCTACATGGCCAGCGGATAGGGGCAAATCTCCCTGGCTGCTCCTCCCTCTGGCGCTGCCCCTCATTCTCATGGCCTCCAGCAGCTGCTCCACTGTGGTTCATCCAACGCACTACTCCGGCGGGTGCTGCACAACTACGGCTGATGCCACACTGCGGCAGAAGTCACCTTGTTCCCCCTGCCCTTCTCCTAGGCCATGGCCTTGAGGTGCTGTTGAAGGATGACCTCATCCAACAAGGTGAGGATCTCCTCTGATTTTTTGCCAAATTTTCATTCTGATCCACTATACGATGAATTGCTATGAGCTGCTTCTGCTGCTGCTATATGATGCATTACTATGAGATGCTCCTGCTGCTGCTATATGATGAATTGCTATGAGCTGCTGCCGCCGTATGATGAGTTGCTATGAGCTGTTGCTGCTGCTATATGATGAATTGCTATGAGCTGCTGCTTCTATATGATGAGTTGCTACAAGCTGCTCCTGTTGCTGCTATATGATGAATTGCTATGAGCTGCTCCTGCTTCTGCTATATGATGAATTGCTATGACCTGCTCCTGCTGCTGCTATATGATGAATTGCTATGAGCTACTGCTGGTATATGATGAATTGCAGACTGCTGCTGCTGTATGATGAGTTGCTATGAGCTGTTGCTGCTGCTATATGATGTTTTCAGGTGGTGCTGCTATATGATAATAACCAGCCACTTGGACTGTCGAATTTCAATAAATAATTGTTCTTCATTTAAATGTGGGTCATGCGTTCTTCATTTAAATTAGGCAATGGGATCTCTATGGAAAACATTGACCAAAATAGATTGTGCCAAGTAGATGGTATCTTTGTATTTGCATTTTGAGCAAATAGTGATGGTCTGTTTTCCTATCATATTAATTACTGCACTGGGTTCAATTTGTGACGTTTGCAAGTCAAATTAATTTCCATATGGGCAGCAAAATGAAAAATATATAATGCAATCTAGACTTTCCACTGATCATACCAAAGATAAGCTGAAAACACAATGAAAAGAACTGGTTGGCATATTACATGGAGCTTATATTCGCAAGTGCTTATTTTCTTAGGATAACTCATAATAACTGTCCCTAAGAAACTTGTCTAATAGAACTGCCATACAAATAACATGCCACGATGATTGCAATGGAGGAGTGACGTACCATAGCACACTGTATAGGCTCACCGCTGCCTCTCCTTTTTTTGCGATGTTCCATGAAATTGCCACATACATCTTGTACTTTTTCATTGTGTAACCCTATCTGCAAGTTGACACGGCTAATTTCAGACATCTCTACATGATACTACATTGCATATCCCTTGCGCATATTTAAACCACCAATTAACATTGTATGCGTACCATAAACTAGCCATGACTTTGTATGCTGGACTAGCAGGCAGTCTAAGGGAGCCTAATGTAGTGCACTGGAATTCCTGCATGCCACCTACGATTTTGTGTAATGTACTGCCCCTGTTCCTAAATATATGTCTTTGTAGAGATTCCAGTATGGACCACATACAGATGTATATAGATGCATTTTCGAGTGTAGATTCACTCATTTTGCTCCGCATGTAGCCTATAGTGGAATCTCTAAAATACTTATATTTAGGAACGGAGGTACGAGGTAGTATCATGTATGACATCTACATATCTAATTTTGCAGCTAGTAGTAGAAATCATTGTCTGCACAAAGGGATTACTGGTTGAAAATCCTAGCAAAGCACGCTGGCAGGCACAGAACAATACAAGAGAGAGAGACGCGCTTACAAGATCATAGCAATGCCTCAGTCCAGGATCTTGGTTGGCCAAGCTGTTAGATCCAGAAGAAACATCTTCCTTGTAGTTTTTGCCAGCTGCATAACATGTAACAGCAACCGGTTAGTATATTCAAGTGCATCGGGCAGGTGATGCTGGACGGGTTTAAAGGTGACAAGTACCTAGGCCGTGGCGGGTGCTTGGCATCTCTCCAGACGGTGGAAATCAGGTTAGAAACGTCAAGGGTGATGACACTGCGTTGGCTGTCGGGGTCCGCTAAGGAGATCTAGAACCGTCGAGTAGGGTGTTTGTGGAGTGGCTCTGGTAGGGTGGACTACGGTGTGGGCAAAGCGGATCTGTGGCCGTGGACGAGGGCGTAGGTGAAGCTGCTCCGATGGTTGGGTTAAGGATGGTGTCGACGACGCGGATCT
>NC_041383.1:152360258-152362423 GCF_002162155.2 Triticum dicoccoides | reverse complement strand
GGCGTCAGAAGCTGCTCCGGTGGTTGGGTTAAGGATGGTGTCGACGATGCGGATCTGCGGCCGTGGACGGGGCGTCAGAAGCTGCTCCGGTGGTTGGGTTAAGGATGGTGTCGAGGATGCGGATCTGCGGCCGTGGACGGGGCGTCCGAAGCTGCTCCGGTAGGTTGGATGAGGGTGCGAGGAAGCGGATCTGAGGCCGTGGACTTGTGAGTTGGTAAAGCGGCCCCGGTAGGGTTGAGAATGGTACAGGCGAAGCTACTCCGGTAGGGTTGACGATGGTGTCAGCGAAGCGGCTCCGGTAGGGTTGAGGAAGGTGTCGGCGAAGCGGCTCCGGTAGGGTTGAGGAAGGTGTCGGCGAAGAGGATCAGTGGCTGTCGACGGGGGCGTCGGTGGGGCGGCTCTGGTGGTGTGGACGAAGCGTCTCCGATGGGGAGTACGAATGAGCCGTTGCAGATGCGCGGCAGTTGACGAGAGTACCGGCGAAGCAGATCTGGCGTCGTGGACAAGGCCGGCACTGAATGGGCTATGGTACAATGGTGGATGAGCAGTCTACTTGTTTCTAGGGGAGGTGGGAGGGGTAGATGCGGCTGCAGAAGCAGATCCGGTGAGGTGGACGCCGCTGGCAGTGAATGGGCTATGGTACGCCGGTGGATGAGCAGTCTAGGGTTTTGAGAGGGGAGGGGAGAAAGGGCGATGAAGTACGGACGGCGTGATGTAAGATGCTCTGGTGCTGTGGAGTTAGTCGTTTTTGCGGGAGGGGGAGAGGAAATGGGGGTGCCGTGTAGTCGGGGGAACCGGAAGTTACCAAAGCAGCCCCGACCTATCATGTAGATGAGGCGGTATTGTAACTATTGGTCTCCGTGCACCAAGGACAAAAGGGGGATTTCGCATGCTAAAGACTAAGGTGGCGGAAATTTTAGAAGGAGGCGGGAGATTTTGCCGCCCGCGGGATCGTTCGTATCCAGTTTCAACTAGTTTTGGACCGTGCTAGCGGGAAGGTCATGCTAGACTGTGTACACGGGGCACGCGTCAGCAGTTAATAACTGGTGTGAAGTCCACCCCAGAAAAAAAGACAATAACTCGGGATGATGCGCCGATAACTTGGACGTTCACACGGGCGCGGCCAATTGTACGGGTGTAGTGGCGCGTTCTCAAAAAAAAAGGATCAAACGCTCAGCCTATGTATTTCTTGCGTAAATAGATAATTTAGTGCCATTGGTTATTTACTTTAAACATAATGCATTGACGTGTTAGTGTAGAGGCGCGCAAAAATAAATGGATATTGTAGTTAGCTACTTAAAAGTGTTACCTCATATGATTACATAGCCTCCATTTCATAAATTACGTACCCGTTGAATTCATATATGAATATTACATATATTACTTCAAAATAGAAACTTAAATCATCCAAGACTAATGAATTTGAATGCAAGAGTAACAATGGTGCATGTGCATGATAGCTACATTGGTTGTTTGAAGAAACATCACTGTAACTTTGGCATGCACAACTGAAAAGGTTTATTTAAATAGAAAAAATGTGATATGTGAGTGTCCAATCTTTAAAGTGTTGAATCGACATTGTACCTTTGGCCACGATACAAAGTAGATATTGACTTATGTTCAAGCGATGCACGTCCACGATCGCTAGAAAGTGATACGTGAATGAATTGTGCAATCTCTCTCACACACATACATGTCTCATTTCCCTGTGGGCATCGGAATCACACACGCGCACTTCATGTATTTCTCTCCCTCCGTCAGGGTGAAATTCGTCTTTCTACCCCGTCCTACAAGTCTCTCACACAGAAACACACACGCTCTTTATGTCTAACACGCCCACCCCTTTAGTTCCGCCCACCCGCAACCACTAATGTCTCAAAGTATAATAATGTCTCTCACACATATGCTATCTACCTATCCCTTAATATAGCTAGATATGTGTCACACAAACTCCTTCTCCCTACTAGCAAGATGCCCATGCGTTGCATGCAACATCAAGATGCATTTGTATGAGAACTTTATCTTGTGGGAGAAAAGGATGAACGAGGGAATGCCTTATTTGCAAATGCGGAGAGGGGTGTGCGTATGTTTTTGCAAAATTGCCATATTTTCCTTCCTATCCGTCGGATATAAATCGGATGGCTTATATTGCAGGACGGCAGGAA
>NC_041383.1:152316424-152359840 GCF_002162155.2 Triticum dicoccoides | reverse complement strand
GGTGACACCTCGATCTTGATACTAATCTATCGACTGGCTTCTCTCTCAAACATACACACACACACTACCCGGCACCGAAGGAGTAGGGTGACACCTCAATCTTGATGCTAATCCATCGACTGGATTCTCTCTCAAACACACACACACACACACACACACTACCCGGCACCGAAGGAGTAGGGTGGCACATCGATCTTGATAATAATCTATCTACTCCTCTTTCAAACACACACACACAAAACACACTCGCTAGTTGTGCCTCTGTGCCTACCGCGCACAATCTCGATACGTCTTTCTCTCCCTCCTACCCCCAACAATGACAGCAGAAGGGTGACAACTCAATCTGATCATAATTTGTCAATTGGTTTCTCTCTCAAACATTGTGTCTCGGTGCCTCGCTCGGTAGCCCCCTCGATATGTAGACTTCTCGTGCGCGCACAGCTGTAGTGACGATGACGCTAAACCCAGTGTACCTTGTTTTTACCAGCCTCATGTGATAGTTTTCACCCTGTTTTCTGTTAACTAACAAGGCAACCTTTTCTTTGTTACTACTAGTGAATCTGAAATCATTCGGGGTAGACATAAAATATATCACTTCAACCCAATTATCGCAGCAACTATTTTAAAAGAAATTAGCTAGCTGCCCGTGCATTGCACGGAACATCAAGATGCATTTGTATGAGTAGTTTATCTTGTGAGAGAAAAGGCTGAACGAGGGAAGGCCTTATTTGCGAACATGGAGAGACGTGTGGGTATATTTTTGCAAAATTGCCATAGTTTCTTTCCTATCCGTTAGATATAAATCCGATGGCCTATATTGCAGGATGGCATGCACACCATCATCACCAACTCTGTTTTCTACTCCCTCCGTCCGAAAATACTTGTCATCAAAATGGATAGAAATAGATGTATCTAAAACTAAAATATGTCTAGATACATTTCCTTTTATCCATTTTGATGACAAGTATTTCCGGACGGAGGGAGTATTTGTCTTTTTAGAGATTTCAACAAGTGACTAGTAGTCCATAATTTTGATGTTACCCTCTTTTCTTGGCGGTGCGGTGCCATCTGGATACCTCATAAATAAATCAAGGACAAATCTGACCCCTTCCTGAAAAGACATACGTAGCAAAATGAGTGAATCTACACTCTAAAATATGTCTACATACACATCCGTATGTGGTAGTCCATTTGAAATCTGAAAAAGACAAATATTTAGGAACGAATGGAGTATATATAAGAGTAGACATGGAGATATATCTCCAGCATGGTCTACAACAAAAATGTGTTGGGCTGGTTAGCGTTGGATGCTCGCAACGCGATGACATGAGTTCGAATTCTATCTTTTAACTTTAGATTTTTATATTATATATTACTCTACTTATTTAATATATACTTCTTTCGCTACTGTACTGACAGTGGAACCCACGGATTACTTAGAATATTAAGGATGGACTTGTTTCTTTTTAACTTTCTGTATGAAGCTGTAGCCACCCTACAAGTCACGTGTACACTGTACATGCAATTAACTTTTTATAGAGGGACAATCATACGGGCAATTAACTCAAATGGATTGGATGTCACTCTATTATTTCCAGCATAAAGAGCATCTCCAACGGCAGCCGGCAAATTTCCTCCCGCTTCCTTCCGCGGAGGACGACATCAAACGCCAGCGGCATACATTTTTACAACTCTAACCAACTAGATGAAATTCGTGCAAACACGGATTGATTTCATATAAGCATGAAGGATTTCGTATAAAAAAGCCAGATCTTCATATAAACATGATGGATTTCATTACATTTACATGAACTAAGAGGTGCCAATCCGGCTCTCTTGTATAATTAATACTCCCTCCATCCGGAAATACTTGTCCTAGAAATGGACATATCTAGACTTATTTTAGTTCTAAATGGCCACCCGTGGATCCCTTTGTCTTCCTCATGTCCATCAGACACTTGCGGGGTCGACGAAGGTCCTTAGAAGAGACGAACTAGCAAAGAAACCACCTAAATCCGCGGTCGTCGCCTCGGCGGTGGCCTTCATGGGTCCCAAGTGGCGGCGGCCTCCTGTGTTCTACTTCTCCTTGATGATGGCGGCGGACATGGAGAAGCTGGCCACCGACTCGTCGCTCTCCATGCCCCCGGCTTCTGTCTCTGCCGGCATGGCGATGCCGTATGCACGGGAGGCGCGCCCACAGACACGGGAGGTGCAACCACCGCAGACACTGGTGGCGCGGTACGACGCGGCAGCGATGGTGCCCGTACCGGCGTGCTCGCCGCTGTGCCGGCGTGGACCAACTCGCCACTCCTCATCGAGCTAAACTGGAGCGGCGAGTTGTTGAACCACGCGCCTGCTTGGGGTGTCAACTACCTCCGTCGGGCCAAGCGAGGTTGGTGAAGTACCGAGCGGCCTCGCCCGTATCCGGAGGGCTCGACGGGCCACCCAGCTGGGTAATATGCCAGAGAACGGCTCATCGGAAGCCATCGGAAGGGTGGAGAAAATGGTGAAGGAGGAGATGGGGGAGCGGCGGAGGGGTGCGATTCTTGCCTGCTGTCTGTCTAGCCTCATGTAAATAGATGGCGGACGGTAGGAGCTTGGCCGGCGTCTGGCCTCGTTTAAACTGAGGGCGGACGGGAGGATCTCGGCTGGTGTTGCGTTTAATTCTGGCCCGCTCATGAACGGACGTGTGACCGGAGTAGGATTCTCAGTTTGCATGCGGGTTTAACAGAGGGATTTAATGGAGGCGCCGGGCGTGCAGTGGGCGGTTGAGTACTATTCGATTTGACAGCATTAGTGAGCCATCAAATCACAAAGGCCCTCGCCTCTCGTGAAACCGACCGAGCTAGACTGCCCCGCCCTCTAGCTTTTTAAAAAATGTATATACTCCACTTTTGTACAATAGTAGTATCGATGGATTGCGCCATGGAGAAAAACTTGAAATTAAAAAAATGTATATGCAGAATAAAAAGAAACGGAGGGAGTACATGGCAATAAATAAAGTACTACATGATACTAAGGCTGGTCGTAATGGGAGTATCATAGGTAGTATCATGCATGCCAACTAAGCAATTTTGATGAGGTGTCATTGAATTAAATGAGGAAAGAGGAGCTTGAGTATCATATACTACTTTGTGTCATGCATGGCAATAAATGTAGTCCTATATGATACCAACATATGATACCATGCCTTACGGATGTAGTATCATACACTAGTATCATATGCATGATACTAGTATATGATACTCCCCATTACAACCAGCCTAATATATGATACATGGCGCAGGAGTACTAAATATTATTAATACAGTTTTGCTAGAACTCATCTAGATGAGATATAATTTGGTCTCATTCATCTTTTATAGCCATTGGATGTGATGCTATAAGATGCGTGTGTGCTGACTGGGTTGTATTTGTTCTTGTGCAATGAACTGACCACTGCATGTCATGTTTGATAGTCTCAAGTCATTAAAAGCATACAAGCCCCACATCTCTTCTTGGTTGATTCCTCTATTTATGTCAAAAAATAAGAAACAACGTGAGAGTTAATGCACCACACCTATGTGTTTACTAGTATTTGGTTTTCGTAAGATGACTTAATACTCACCTAGACGGAGGGAGTATTTGATTTGACAGCGGGTGGCGCAGTTCCCGATACGGCTTTAATGCAGACGGGGGAGGGAGTAGCGGTTCTTGATATGTTGAACAGCCAATGCATCCTCCTTCAGTTAATGCATGAGGGAAGTAATGGGAGGAGGTCCGGGAAAAGAGGTTGCACAATGTGAATGCAACGCAGTTTGCCCTCATTGCCCTCATATAAAGGCGCCCCTCCATTCCAATGCATCTACCACATCGTACGCACCTAAGCATTTGCCTAAGCACCTACACTAAGCGCAAAAGAGCTCGGTCCAGACCCATGGCGGCGATGCGCGTGAGCGGCCAGTGGCTGCGCCAGATGGTCCACGACGCCGGCCTGCGGCATGGTGCCGAGGATCGCCTCTAGACGGTGTTGGAGACCGGCTGGTGGATGGCCGCTGTCGACGCCAACTACGACTCTCAGTTGGACCACATGATCGTTGCCACCAGCAACAAGTTCACTGTCCTCAAGAAGCTCGCGGACAACATCGCCGTACTCCTCCAGCCCGCGCACCCGGGCTCCTCATTGCCTGCCACCCTAATCGGCCTCCATGGCCGGAACCTCTTTCAAGCACTGGTGGCCCTGCGACTGCCCGCCGACGCCACGAAGAATGTCCACCTGGAGGTCGCGCTCGCCGCGAGGCGCCTCGCCCTGGAAGAATTCATCGACCTACACATCCACGTGTACGAGCAAATCATGTACATAGGTATCTACGAGGCCAGTGAGGACTCTACGACGTTGGCCTTCCTCAACCGGCTGGAAGCCTTGGATGCCTTTTTTGAGAAGCACCTCGACCTCTCCACAAAAGCCGCCGCTCCTTAGCCGCCGGTCGGTGGCCCGGCGCACTAAGTTGAGGAGGAGGAGGTCGTACGTTCGTGGATCCATCTTTCTTCTCGCCTTCTGTAACCACCACTGCAATCGCATCATCGTGGCCTTAATTCTTATTGTGCTGTTGTATTCTCGTTCCAGTCAATACCGACTTGTGCGATCCCTTTGCTTAATTATATGCATCACTGTAACTAGTACTCCATCCGTCAATTTATAAGTTGTGCTTACCTTTTCCATCAACTTCGTGCAACGTGCGGGCATCTTGCTAGAAACACTAGAATATGTCTATATAATCCGTATGTGATAGTCCATTTGAAATCTCAAAAAAGACAAATATTTAGGTACGGAGGGAGTAATATATTAGGAGTATATCAAAACAATAGTGATTTCTTCCAAGTTTGTGAACAAATACTACTATTCTACTACTTTGGATCCGTCGCAACGCACGGGCACATTGCTAGTAAAAGGAAAAGGCCTGCCGCGTTCGCATCGCACCCCCACACGCCCGGGAATCGGGAGTACAACACGGCCTGACCGGCACGACACATAGCTTAGGGAAGGCGTGTTGCCTGCCTAGCATTTTCACTTTCATGTGGGACCGCCGTTGAGCAAACCGACACCCCGCCTGCCGCCGGGTTGGAAAACAGAAATAAGGGGAAGATCTAGCTATAGCACGGAAGCCAAGCAATTTTATGTCAGACGGGGCTCGTTGGTAGAGTAGGATCATTCCGTACTAGTACTACTCCTACTAGTACTACCAACTTTGTACTCCTAAATACTATATTACTAGTATTACCACTATACAACTACTAGTAGATACGTGCACGGCACAACATCGTAGGAACAAAAAAAGGGAAGATCTTGTTTTGGGTGATTTATCTTTTTTTCAATCAATGTAGTATGAATAATATGATGTGGGGGGCACCCATGAAGCTTATGTGGCTTGGTTGCATGGCTACGGAAGGTTAGAGAAAAATAAATAGATAATGTGTTTAGAGTGCACTCCACTAAATAGATATACTTTGGATCCATTGCAACGGACCGGCACATCTATATCTATTCCCCCTATATAGTGTGTGAAAAACTTTGAAAGTTGGTCGTTGGATGAAGCCAATCCGATGGTACAAAGATGGCAAATCCGAGCACTACTGGCCGTTGGATATCATCCACCAGATTCTGCCACATGTATAATCTAGAAGACTCCATGGTTGAACTTAATTCATGAATAAATTTGCCACAACTAAGCTTAGGCAAAGTTATTAGTTCTTCAAAATGAGAGCCACAAGTTGGCAAGCCTAAGGGAATCTTGCCACATTTTTGTGTGTATGTCATGTGGGGCCTTAGTGTGGCTTGCCTAAGGTGTGGCTTGAACCAAAAACTCACCTAAGTTAATCCAACTTGCCTAACCTTACATTCCACCAGATTTTGCCACATGTTAGAATCCAGAAAACTCCACATGTAGAAGCATAATGCACAAACCACCAGAATCTCATGCGTGCAATGCACGTGTACCTTACTAGTACTAGTTGGTAATAGTAAGAAACAAATTCCAGTTTTGGCACGAGCTCGTACTGCGGGAGCACCACAAGGCCTGTCGCAGGAGTTACATTTCCCTCTCGGGGCCCACGAGACCGAACTTCAGTGGCTTAGTGCCCGGCCTATGAGTCAATGACATGCGGACCTTAAATGCGGCTTGCCCACATGTCATTCTCATGGTGGTGGCGTGGTTCATGACTCACTCGTTCGAGATGAACCGGCCGGTGGTGGCATGGCCTTGGCGAGGGTACCACAGCTGGGCGTCGGGGCGTTACGAGGCGTAGATGGCCACACCAGCGGGTACTACCTGTAGTACATAAGTACTCCAGCTGGGGATTGATGCCCGGGACGAAAAGTGTCACAGCCGCTGGATGAAAATTCGATGGTGCCAGAGTACGGATCGGAGCACAGCAGCGGAGCAGGAAAACCGTGTCCAATCGGGTGTGTCTATGGTAGAAAGTTGATGGTCGCCGCAGTTCAGCTGGCCCGCATGTCATGCACACAAAGGCAGAGGAGCGATGGGGCCGAGAGGGATGAGGGGCACGAACAATCCTACCATTCAATCACTGACATGTGGGACCCATAAGCGTGGGTCCCACCTGTCAGCGAAGGAAAGGCAGGGGAAGGCAGTGCTAGCCACGTCAGAGGATCCATGTCCACGTCGGGGGACGTCATGCCGTGGGTTGGAGCGGCATCGTGGGAATCGCGTGTGGGTGTGGCAGTGGTGGAAACAAGAAACGTGATGGTCGCCGTGGTTCAACTTCCATGGACAAGCTGTCGTGTCTGCTGACACATGTATATCAAAACTAGAGTGTTTATATTTCAAACACGTGAACAAGTATTATTCTACTAGTTTGGATCCATTGCAACGCACGGGCCAGCACATTGGTAGTAGTAGTGTCCATCTCTATCTCTAGAGGCCTTCCCTCGTTCATCCTTTTCTCTCATAAGATAAACTACTCATACAAATGCATCTTGATGTTCCGTGGAACGCACTAGGATGTTTCCTTGGGGGTCTTTCCAGCGCGGCGTGGCCGTAGTTGCAAGTTGATGCCCCTTGAGATGTCGACGTTGAGGGGCACTTGGATTTCCTCCGATGAGCAGGTAAGATGAGTTTGATCACATAGTAAATGCATTCTAAAGACTACTTCTGTGTCCATTTCCTAATTCTCCCCCTGCCCACTGTTTCATAGGCTAGGCTCGGTGCGAGTGGAGATTGGCTTGCATATGTACGGTAGGGTACCGACATCAATTTGCACAACATTTAAAATGGTGGAACCGTTCCCATAGAACCTTTATCCAACATTGGGATCAGCCAAGCAACGGGCCACCACATGAATTGGTACGATGGAACCACGGTGAGATTGAATAAAAGATAGCACGAACCTTGCACATGCCGGTCAAAGGCGGACCATGCTGTCTGCGGCCGATTTGTTGCCGTACGACTAGGAAGACGTTGTGCTCCTTTCTAACCGCATCTCTGCGGTGACAAACCAGGGGACTTATTTTGTATGGGACACATCCTACGATATACTCCCTCTCTCCTAGTTTATTTTTTTTGAATCTTTTCGTTTTATAAGTTTCAAATTCAAATTTAGAGCTCCCCATCACATGTTGAGATTACAATGTCCATTAAATCGTTGCGTGCATGTATAGTAAAGAAACAAATCTCGAGTTTGGCATGAGTTCGTGCTGCGGGAGCACCACAAGCCTTGGCGCAGGAGTTATATTTCCCTCTCAGGGCCGTCGGGACTGAGCTTCAGCGCCTTACTACACCTACCTTTGAGTCAATAACATGTGGACCCGATAGGTGACTGGTCCACATGTAATGCTCCCGAAGGCAGAGGGGCACTGGGCCAAGAGGGGTGAGCCACAGGTCGGGGGACGTGTGGCTTTATAGGTTCGAGCGGCATCGTGGGAATCGCGGGTGGCTGTGGTAGAAACTTGATGCTCGCCGCATTTTAGGTGGCCCATATGTCATGCACACAAAGGTAGAGGGGCGATGCGGCCGAGAGGGGTGAGGCGCACGTCGGGGGTCGTGGTGCCATGGGTTGGAGAGGCGTCATGGGAATCACGAGATGAAATGTGATGGTCGCCATAGTTGAACTTCCATGGACAAGCTGTCATGTCTACAGACACATGCACTGCATACCGATCACTGGAAGGAGTAGCAGAGAAAGCTATATATGCAGATAAATAGTTCCTTATAGTCAAGCAAACCCACGCTACTACTCTGTTCCAAATACATGCACACCATCGAAATAGTCCATCTTATATCAATATACACCAAGAGGGAATAATTTTTTTTACAAGAGAGGAAATAGTTCATCCATCTATAATGCCCTCCTACTGGTGCAGCATTTTCTTCTTCTTCTTCTTCTTGTTCTTCTTCTTCTTCTTGTTGTTCTCATTCTCTATGGGAGGCGGCTTCGCAACAAGCTCTTTGGACCTTGCAGCTATCTCGAAACTCACACGGGCATTGAGGGCAGCATATTTTATCCGCTCGTACATCAAGGGATAATTCTCCCATCCAGACGACCTTAATGCCACCGTCTCGTCACCCTTCTGAAGATTTGTACCGAGCACAAAATTTGCTACGTCGGATAGGGATGGTGTCTGTTTAGCACAATCTTCTACAAGAATTTTGATTCTGGTTTGTAGGTCAGCGATGCTTTTCAAATCAAGGTTGTACGGCTCCAGCTTCTGTTTGTCCCCTTCGATGGCTGCCCCACAGAAGTATACGTCCTCCCGAGACAAGAAAATGTGAAGCTCACCTGGTATGGACGGCGAGTGTATGATGTGGTACACCAAAACATCATCTCCGAGGCACAGCTGAAGGATGGCGGCGTGCTGGATCTTCCCAGGGGCACGCTCTGTGTACTTTGCGTTGAGACCGATGACACTCGTCTCTACCTTTTCGAGGGAGTTGGATACATTGTTGATCCATTGCCGAACAACCCTTGGGTTGACGGTGGCGGTGGCAACTATGCGCATCGAGCCTTCGACGAGGACATGTTGGACGCTAAAAACCTGCATCTCAATCTCTTTCGCCATTTGGAACCGCTGGAACGGAGGGCTATGGTTTGGAGAATTAGGATTAGATGGCTAGTCTAACTGAAGTAGTAGATGATTATTTAAAGAGGTTAAAACAATGTGAACATAGTGGGGTTTGGATGCAAATGAAGACGAAGGGGAGGTGAAGAAGCCGAGGCGAATCAGTTCCCGATGGAGAAGTAAATGGGAGAAGTGGCGTGCAGGCAGTTGATTAGACTGCTAGGTAGACTAAATGAAAAGGCTATGCGGGTAGACTGAGGAGTTGTACCTGTTCGTGTACGTGCCCATCCTTCCTGATAGGTGGGACCTATGCAAACATATAAAAAAATGTGTCGTAGCTTTTTTTTTTTGAGCGCGTGAGTGGGAGACACAACATTCTCTGGTTAAGGAATACTCCCTCCGTTTAGGTGAGTATCAGTCACCTTATGAAAATCAGGTTTTCCCAAAACCTTTAGGCGTGGAGCATTAACTTCCTGCTCGATCCCCTCCCAGCCTCGTTAGCCAGCATTCTCTTCCTCTGATGCCGCGTTCTACCTTTCCAGTTTTCCTCTTCTCAAGTGTGGAACGATCTGCATGTCGTCCTTGATGCACCAGAACGACCACTGCATGCATCGCGGTAGGGCGTTGATTGGGCATACACGAGAATTTGGTTCTGCTTGCAATATGGATGATACCTGAACAATGAAGTGAACAGGCATGCTAGCACGGGAGACCTATTTCCGCTATACAATACTGGAGTACTCATGTTCCTACTAGTAGTAGTAGTAGTAGTAGTAGTAGTAGTACAACTGTGGTACACTTGATGGTCAAAATACTATTCATCCGGTCCTCACAGTGAAGTGACAACACCCTGCGCCTGACACTGGTCCAGGCGAGGTGGCGTGTTCGGGTTACCAAAGTCAGCCTCACCCTGTGCACTGTGCAGTCTGTCACCACCGCTGTACAACACATTGGCGCCTCGCCTCGTCTCCCTCTCCGCTCCCATAGCGCCACTCCATCTCCATCTCCTTCTCCGTCTCTGTCTCCGTATCCATTTCACTGTGCCCCCGTGTACCGTCACCTCACTCGCCTCCCCCAGTACCACTATTCCCTTGCTAGCCGCTCCAGCACCGACATCCTTCTCCCCCGTAAATCAAGCCCCCTTCCAAACTCCACCATGGCCGAACGTGAACCGCGCAGCATCCATATGAGCCGCGATTGGAGCAATCTCCCTAGTGACATCCTCAACCTCTGTTGTTCGTGTATGGATATGTTGACCGCCCTGCGGCTGGCTGCATGCTCGAGGGACATGCACACGGCCATCGTCGAAGCGAGGCCTAAGCTTTTCAAGACACCCTGTTTGCTGCTATCTGGTCTTGCGAGATTGGCTCACCATGATACGGAGGCGTGCATGATGCCCCTCGACTTCAATCCGATCTCCATTAGCCGAAACTTCTTTGCAGGTATGTAGTGTGTCGCCGTACATCATTTCCCTCGACATCGATCCGATCACCATCGCCCGAAACTTCTTGGCAGGTATGTACTGGGTCGGCATGAACTCCCACTGGATGGCTGCCTTCAGAGAAGACAGTAAAAAGTTGGTGCTCGTGAACTTCCAGACCTCCCATGAGATTATCCTTCCTCCGTTGGATTATATAGAGTATTACCATTGCGGTCCAAGTCATCTATATTACTACGTCAGTTGGACGGACCTTGTTTTGCAAAAGATTGTAATCTGCCAAGTACCCACACGACATGCGAATTACGCAGACTTCAAGCTAATTGCCTTGTTCGACCGCGGACTCGCCTATCTTTACGCTGGTGCCTTTCTTAGCTGGAGACAACTCGGCTCGCAGTGGATCATCGTCAAAGCTGATACACACTTATGTGATGCTATCGAACACAATGGCATCATCTACGCGATCGACAAAGCAGATGGCACCACGTATTGCTGGGATGGCGCGTGTAAGTTGTTTCCGTCTCATGTTAATGATGACGCCATGACACTGTTCGAACTTTTTGTGATGATTGGCATATCCCTGTTTGAGCAGAATTTGAGTAGAACTATGGCAATATATTAGAGACGCCGTAAATCAGCTATATTTGGAATGAGTTAATTCATGCGATTGTGACCATGTCATTACAGCCAATTTGTACCCTGAATAATCAAACGGTTAGGAATATATGGATATTATCCTTATTTTACAGTAATCTATATACTACTACTAAATATGAGTGTGTATCAATGGCCATGTAGTTTCCTCATTTTCATGATGTAGAAACATGCACCACACTGTTGGTTTCATCTAACCATACATTAGGGAAGTAAATGTGCGTATGGAGAACTCTATATTTGGAAGTAGTGAAATCCTGCAATGCTTACCATGTGTACATACCTATATTCGCCCTTAAGCAATCAATGGCTAGAATAATATCCTCACAAAAAAATTCCCACAGAACACGAGTATATAACAATGCATGTTCTGTTAGTTACCTTGAAGAATTTGTTTGTGAGGACAGAACATGATTACATAACATGCATGACATGGTAGTTTCCTGTGAAGAATCAATTGCGAGATAACATGAGTAACCATGCATGGCACTTCTATATTTTCAAACCCAGTATACATTTCCCTGTATTTTCCTCCCAGTTCCAACAGGGACATATCAATGTTGTTTCTTGCATTATCCTACTCATACTCTGAACAATGCTGATCTTACATTAACAACGCCTGTCCTTTTTGATATGATGCAGTGTCCCTATAGTTACTGCCCTTTGTAATTACACCACCTTTGCCAAAAACAGGGAAGCACAACTAGTTCCTTGCTCGATCAGACGACAACAAAAGACTGATGATCATTCGGACACATGAGCCAGAAAAGTAATATTGCAAAAAACCCACTGTATACAAGCACCGTGTAATACGTGAGTATCCGGACAATGGCTGTTACGTCTATGAGCAGGATACCAGCTTGTTGGGGCCTTTAGGATTTTTTAGTTGGAGGCGGGTACACAGCCTTGGTTCACACTCTCTATTTCTCGGACTCAATTATCCGATTAACCAGGAGATCACCGTTGGCAAGGACCTTGATGGTAGAGAGGCTATGTTTGCTATGGAAAACTGTGTCTACACGGCGAGCCCTAGGAGTTCGGGAGCAAACTCCCCTGATTGTCAATGATACAGCCTACAGCCAAAAGAAGGTGAGAATGATAAAGGCATCCAAATTAACTTTGATCCTTGGATGTCTCAATTACGACAGGCAATGATGTGGTTCAAGCCTTCAGGTTGATAGGTAACTGGGTTGTTGCATCAAAAGGGTGGAGTACTGGTGTCTCCGGATCACTGATCACTGAAGCGGGGCTGCAAATTATGATGGTGTTGGATCATCCCTTCGAATGACTTTGTTGTCTTTGCTGCTGGTTCTGGATGGGTAGTTCTTTCTTTTGTTATGCATATTCCTTGTCATTTGGTCATCCTTGTCTATGTCACTCTTTCTATGTAATAGTTGCTTCTGTTTAGAAAGTCATTCTCGTCTGGATCACGAGAGTCTGAGCGCTGCAGATGGGTACGTTTTGGTGATGTAGCAATACTTCTTATGAACTATCATGTCTTGCTATTTATGTCAGTAGTAGTCACTAGTCAGTGTTTGAATGTTGTATATATCGTTGTTTCGAACTGTTTATTGTCTCGAACTACTGGTGGGCTAAATGAGGGCATCACCATTCTCCAGTGTTCAGAGTATAACTCCTTTTTTCAACTTATATGATTTGAGCTCACTGCCTTTTCGATGATGTACACTTGTTTGGGCCAGTGAGGTGTCGTTGAATATGGGCCGAGTAGTAAAGCAATGCCAAACATGTCAATTATGACTCTCGAGCCGGGCTCTCAAAAGATCCTGTAAAAAAAAGGCCGGGCTCTCCAAAAAAGAAAGAATAAGGACTCTTAGGCCGACATGTGGGCGCCACCGGTGTTTTCGTGCGCTTGCGCGCCGAGAGCATATTGGCGCGTGCTCAAAATTCATGCTACCTTTTCATCCCCTGTCTCCCGCCCCTCCCCCACCTCTAGAATCTCGATTCCTACTCCAGTTCCCCCAAATCCCCCTCCTGTATTCCCTGTACTCAAGCGCACTATCATGTCGCCAGTCAATGCGGATCTCCAAGCCGGAGATCCTGAGGTCCGTCCTGCCTTCGGTCGCTGCGTGTTGTCGCTCAATAGTGGCATGTCGGCACTTGACGACCAGTTTGCCGGCAAAGTGCTGATGGTAACCATCAATGGCGATCGGCCTCCCGTCTCACCGGACGACCTTCTCAAAGCTCTTGGCATTGCGCACGGCATCCAAATAAGTGACTTGCTCGTCGAAGTCTGTCTGCCACCGGCTGATTTCTTCGTCAGGTTCCGGACAACTTTCGACTACAATCGTGTGTTCGAATCTTCCCGGCGTTTGTTCTGCGATGGCGCACTGGTGAGCTTTGATCGGTGGCACCCAGCATGGGGCTCGGTGCCCTCTGAGCTTGAGTTTTTAACAAAGCTTACCTTCCACAGCATGCCTCGACGTGCTTGGAACAGCGAGTCCATGAACGAGCTTATCAACGACCTTGGAGGTGAGCTCGTAAGTATGTTTGTTCCTCCAGACAGCTGGGCTCTGACTGTTATGGCATGGATGAAGAAGTCGTCCACCATACCGAAGGTGATTGGTGTTGAGATACCGGTGCAGGAACCCGGGTTGTACTATTTGTCGCCACCAAGGCCGCCGCGGACCACATTAGGGATGTACCTGTATCGAGTGTTCGTGCATGTCGAAGAAGTGGTCAATACATCAATCGAAGTCCTGCCGCCGCCGCTGGTGCCAGGGTCTGTCGACGACGTCCATTACAGGAGTCAACCTCAGACTTTCCACGTGTTGCTCGAAACGATGGATGGCATAGGGCCTACTCCATCGTGCGGCGGAGGCCACTGCTTCTTTGGGAGAAGAGGCAGGGCTGGCTGCCTAGATGTGCTCTAATTTGAGGTAACAACTTAATCTTGTCAGATAGTACTGGTTAAATCCGATCTATGGGTTTGAAGCACTGATATGCCAGTACATTTGATTGTGACCTGTTCTAATTTTGTACCTGAACTTTCTTTAGAAAGGGTTGTACGTCAACTTAATGTGCTAGCAGAACTTATTGTGTTGTCTGTATGTTTTCTTTGCACAACATTCAAGATATTTCCCCATCATTTATAAAGACGATGAACCATTATGTACGACTTCATTGGTTTCAACATAGCCCTTCCCGTAGCGATCCACAGCTTCCATCCTGATTGTGCCGCCTGCGTGGAATTTTTGTATGCAAGTTCAGTGTGCTATGATGTTCTATATGATTGTCTCAACTATATAAGTTTTTACTGAGCATCAGCAATGCATATGGCTGAAAGATGTATTTGTTGGAAATATGCCCTAGAGGCAATAATAAAATGGTTATTATTATATTTCTTTGTTCATGATAATTGTCTGTTATTCATGCTATAATTGTGTTATCCGGAAATCATAATACATGTGTGAATACATAGACCACAACATGTCCCTAGTGAGCCTCTAGTTGACTAGCTCGTTGATCAACAGATAGTCATGGTTTCCTGACTATGGACATTGGATGTCATTGATAACGGGATCACATCATTAGGAGAATGACGTGATGGACAAGACCCAATCCTAAGCATAGCTCAAAGATCGTGTAATTCGTTTTGCTAGAGCTTTTCCAAATGTCAAGTATCATTTCCTTAGACCATGAGATTGTGCAACTCCAGGATATCGTAGGAGTGCTTTGGGTGTGCCAAACGTCACAAGTAACTGGGTGACTATAAAGGTGCACTACAGGTATCTTCGAAAGTGTCTGTTGGGTTGGCACGAATCGAGACTGGGATTTGTCACTCCGTATGACGGAGAGGTATCTCTGGGCCCACTCGGTAATGCATCATCATAATGAGCTCAACGTGACCAAGTGTATGGTCACGGGATCATGCATTATGGTACGAGTAAAGTGACTTGCCGGTAACGAGATTAAACGAGGTATTGGGATACCGACGATCGAATCTCGGGCAAGTAACATACCGATTGACAAAGGGGATTGTATACGGGATTGATTGAATCCTCGACATTGTGGTTCATCCGATGAGATCATCGAGGAGCATGTGGGAGCAAACATGGGTATCCAGATCCCGCTGTTGGTTATTGACCGGAGAGGCGTCTCGGTCATGTCTGCATGTCTCCCGAACCCGTAGGGTCTACACACTTAAGGTTTGGTGACGCTAGGGTTGTAGAGATATTAGTATGCAGTAACCCGAAAGTTGTTCGGAGTCCCGGATGAGATCCCGGACGTCACGAGGAGTTCCAGAATGGTCCGGAGGTGAAGAATTATATATAGGAAGTCAGGTTTCGGCCATCTGTAAAGTTTTGGGGGTCACCGGTATTGTACCGGGACCACTGAAAGGGTCCCGGGGGTCCACCGGGTGGGGCCACCTATCCCGGAGGGCCCCATGGACTCAAGTGGGAGGGGAACCAGCCCCTGATGGGCTGGTGCACCCCCCTTGCCCCCCTGCGCCTAGGGTTGGAAACCCTAGGGGTGGGGGCACCTCCACCTGGCTTGGGGGGCAAGTTTCCCCCCTGACCGCTGCCCCCCTGGAGAATGGATCTCCTAGGGCCGGCGCCCCCTAGGGGGGCCTATATAAAGAGGGGGAGGGAGGGCAGCCGCACCCATGCTCTTGGCGCCTCCCTCTCCCTCTGCAACACCTCTCCCTCTCGTAGAAGCTTGGCGAAGCCCTGCCGAGATCGCTGCTGCATCCACCACCACGCCGTCGTTCTGCTGGATCTTCATCAACCTCTCCTTCCCCCTTGCTGGATCAAGAAGGAGGAGACGTCTTCCCAACTGTACGTGTGTTGAACGCGGAGGTGCTGTCCGTTCAGCACTAGGATCATCGGTGATTTGGATCACGACGAGTACGACTCCCTCAACCCCGTTCTCTTGAACGCTTCCACTCGCGATCTACAAGGCATCATGAGTTAGGTCTATGCGTAGTTTCTATGCACGAGTAGAACACAAACTTGTTGTGGGCGTAGATGTTGTCAATTTTCTTGCCACTACTAGTCTTATCTTGCTTCGGCGACATCATGGGATGAAGCGGCCTGGACCAACCTTACACGTACGCTTACGTGAGACAGGTTCCACCGACTAACATGCACTAGTTGCATAAGGTGGCTAGCGGGTGTCTGTCTCTCCCACTTTAGTTGGAGCGGATTCGATGAAAAGGGTCCTTATGAAGGGTAAATAGAAATTGGCATATCACATTGTGGCTTTCACGTAGGTAAGAAAACGTTCTTGCTAGAACCCTATTGCAGCCACGTAAAACATGCAACAACAATTAGAGGACGTCTAACTTGTTTTTGCAGGATATGCCTTGTGATGTGATATGGCCAAAAGTTGTGATGAATGATATATATATGATGTATGAGATCATGTTCTTGTAATAGGAATCACGACTTGCATGTCGATGAGTATGACAACCGGCAGGAGCCATAGGAGTTGTCTTAATTATTGTATGACCTGCGTGTCAATGAATAAACACCATGTAATTACTTTACTTCATTGCTAAACCGTTAGCCATAGTAGTAGAAGTAATAGTTGGCGAGCAACTTCATGGAGACACGATGATGGAGATCATGATGATGGAGATCATGGTGTCTTGCTGGTGAGAAAGATGATCATGGCGCCCCGAAGATGGAGATCAAAGGAGGAATATGATATTGGCCATATCATGTCACTATTTGATTGCATGTGATGTTTATCATGTTTTACATCTTATTTGCTTAGAACGATGGTAGCTTAAATAAGATGATCCCTCACAATAATTTCAAGAAAGTACCCCCCCTAACTGTGCACCGTTGCGAAGGTTCGTTGTTTCGAAGCACCATGTGATGATCGGGTGTGATAGATCCTAATGCTCGAATACAACGAGTGTGAGCCAGATTTACACACGCAATAAACTTAGGTTGACTTGACAAGCCTAGCATGTACAGACATGGCCTCGGAACACGGAAGACCGAAAGGTCGAGCATGAGTCGTATAGAAGATACGATCAACATGAAGATGTTCACCGATGTCGACTAGTCCATCTCACATGATGATCGGACACGGCCTAGTTGACTCGGATCATGTTTCACTTAGATGACTAGAGGGATGTCTGTCTGAGTGGGAGTTCATTGAATAATTTGATTAGATGAACTTAATTATCATGAACTTAGTCTAAAATCTTTACAAAAATGTCTTGTAGATCAAATGGACAACGCTCATGTCAATCTCAACTTCAACGCATTCCTAGAGAAAACCAAGCTGAAAGATGATGGCAGCAACTATATGGACTGGGTCCGGAACCTGAGGATCATCCTCATAGCTACAAAGAAAGATTATGTCTTAGAAGCACCGCTAGGTGAAGCACCCATCCCAGAGAACCAAGACGTTATGAACGCTTGCCAGTCTTGTGCTGATGATTACTCCCTCGTTCAGTGCGGCATGCTTTACAGCTTAGAACTGGGGCTCCAAAAGCGTTTTGAGCAACACGAAGCATATGAGATGTTCGAAGAGCTGAAAATGGTTTTCCAAGCTCATGCCCAGGTCGAGAGATATGAAGTCTCCGACAAGTTCTTCAGTTGTAAGATGGAGGAAAATAGTTCCGTCAGTGAGCACATACTCAAAATGTCTGGGTTGCACAACCGCTTGACTCAACTGGGAGTTAATCTCCCGGATGACGCGGTTATTGACAGAATCCTTCAGTCGCTTCCACCGAGCTACAAGAGCTTTGTGATGAACTTCAATATGCAGGGGATGGAAAAGACCATTCCTGAGGTATATTCAATGCTGAAATCAGCGGAGGTAGAGATCAAAAAGGAACATCAAGTGTTGATTGTGAATAAAACCACTAAGTTCAAGAAAGGCAAGGATAAGAAGGACTTCAAGAAGGACGGCAAGGGAGTTGCCGGGAAGAAGCCAAAGAATGGACCCAAGCCTGAGACTGAGTGCTTTTATTGCAAGGGAAGCGGAACTGCCCCAAATACTTAGCGGACAAGAAGGCCGAAACACCAAAGGTATATGTGATATACATGTAATTGATGTGTACCTTACTAGTACTTGTAGTAGCTCCTGGGTATTTGATATCGGTGCGGTTGCTCATATTTGTAACTGAAAGCAGGAGCTGCGGAATAAGCGGAGACTGGCGAAGGACGAGGTGACAATGTGCGTAGGGAATGGTTCCAAGGTCGATGTGATCGCCGTCGGCACGCTACCTCTACATTTACCTACGGGATTAGTTTTAAACCTCAATAATTGTTATTTAGTGCCAGCTTTGAGCATGAACATTGTATCTGGATCTCGTTTAATGCGAGATGGCTACTCATTTAAATCCGAGAATAATGGTTGTTCTATTTATATGAGAGATATGTTTTATGGTCATGCCCCAATGGTCAATGGTTTATTCTTAATGAATCTCGAATGTGATGTTACACATATTCATAGTGTGAATACCAAAAGATGTAAAGTTGATAACGATAGTCCCACATACTTGTGGCACTGCCGCCTTGGTCACATTGGTGTCAAGCGCATGAAGAAGCTCCATGCTGATGGACTTTTAGAGTCTCTCGATTATGAATCATTTGACACATGCGAACCATGCCTCATGGGCAAAATGACCAAGACTCCGTTCTCCGGAACAATGGAGCGAGCAACCAACTTATTGGAAATCATACATACTGATGTGTGCGGTCCAATGAGCGTTGAGGCTCGTGGAGGATATCATTATGTTCTCACTCTCACTGACGACTTGAGTAGATATGGGTATGTCTACTTGATGAAACACAAGTCTGAGACCTTTGAAAAGTTCAAGGAATTTCAGAATGAGGTAGAGAATCAACGTGACCGAAAGATAAAGTTCTTACGATCAGATCGTGGAGGAGAATATTTAAGTCACGAATTTGGTACGCACTTAAGGAAATGTGGAATCATTTCACAACTCATGCCGCCTGGAACACCTCAGCGTAACGGTGTGTCCAAACGTCGTAGTCGCACTTTATTGGATATGGTGCGATCTATGATGTCTCTTACCGATTTACCGCTATCTTTTTGGGGATACGCTCTAGAGACAGCTACATTCACTTTAAAAAGGGCATCATCTAAATTTGTTGAGATAACACCGTATGAATTATGGTTTGGGAAGAAACCTAAGCTGTCATTTCTAAAAGTTTGGGGATGCGATGCTTATGTCAAGAAACTTCAACCTGAAAAGCTCGAACCCAAGTCGGAAAAATGCGTCTTCATAGGATACCCTAAGGAAACCATTGGGTATACCTTCTACCTCAGATCCGAAGGCAAGATCTTTGTTACCAAGAACGGGTCCTTTCTGGAGAAAGAGTTTCTCTCGAGAGAAGTAAGTGGGAGGAAACTAGAACTTGATGAAGTACTACCTCTTGAACCGGTAAGTAGCGCAGCTCAGGAAGATGTTCCTATGGTGTCAGCACCAACTGAAGAGGAAGTTAATGATGATGATCAAGGTACTTCGGATCAACTTACTAATGAACTTCATAGGTCCACAAGGACACGTTCCACACCAGAGTGGTATGGCAACCCTGTCCTGGAAATGATGTTGTTAGACAACGGTGAACCTTCGAACTATGAAGAAGCGATGGCGGGCCCATATTCCAACAAATGGCTTGAAGCCATGCGATCCGAGATAGGATCCATGTATGAAAACGAAGTATGGACTTTGACAGACTTGCTCGATGATCGGCGAGCGATAGAAAACAAATGGATCTTTAAGAAGAAGACGGACGCGGATGGTAATGTTACCATCTATAAAGCTCGACTTGTCGCTAAGGGTTATCTACAAGTTCAAGGGGTTGACTACGATGAGACATTCTCTCCCGTAGCGAAGCTAAAGTCCGTCCGAATCATGTTAGCAAATGCCGCATACTATGATTATGAGATATGGCAAATGGACGTCAAAACGGCATTCCTTAACGGCCATCTTAAGGAAGAACTGTATATGATGTAGCCAGAAGGTTTTGTCAACCCTAAGAATGTTGGGGAACGTTGCAGAAAATAAAAAATTTCCTACGGTTTCACCAAGATCAATCTATGAGTTCATCTAGCAACGAGAGAGAGGAGTGCATCTACATACCCTTGTAGATCGAGCGGAAGCGTTCAAGAGAACGGGGTTGAGGGAGTCGTACTCGTCGTGATCCAAATCACCGGAGATCCTAGCACCGAACGGACGGCACCTCCGCGTTCAACACACGTACGGTCAGGGAGACGTCTCCTCCTTCTTGATCCAGCAAGGGGGAAGGAGAGGTTGATGAAGATCCAGTAGCACGACGGCGTGGTGGTGGATGCAGCAGGGATCCCGGCAGGGCTTCGCCAAGCGTCTGCGGGAGGGAGAGGTGTAGCAAGGGGAAGGGAGGTGCCAGATGCAAGGGTGTGCGGCTGACCTCCCTCCCCCCCTCTATATATAGGGTCCCCAGGGGGGCGTGAAGGAAATATGCCCTAGAGGCAATAATAAAGTTATTATTTATTTCCTTATTTCATGATAAATGTTTATTATTCATGCTAGAATTGTATTAATCGGAAACATAATACATGTGTGAATACATAGACAAACATAGTGTCACTAGTATGCCTCTACTTGACTAGCTCGTTTATCAAAGATGGTTATGTTTCCTAGCCATGGACAAAAGTGTTGTCATTTGATTAATGGGATCACATCATTAGGAGAATGATGTGATTGACATGACCAATTCTGTTAGCCTAGCACTTGATCGTTTAGTATGTTGCTATTGCTTTCTTCATGACTTATACATGTTCCTGTAACTATGAGAATTATGCAACTCCCGTTTACCGGAGGAACACTTTGGGTACTACCAAACGTCACAACGTAACTGGGTGATTATAAAGGAGTACTACAGGTGTCTCCGAAGGTACATGTTGAGTTGGCGTATTTCGAGATTAGGTTTTGTCACTCCGATTGTCGGAGAGGTATCTCTGGGCCCTCTTGGTAATGCACATCTTTATAAGCCTTGCAAGCAATGTGACCAAATGAGTTGGTTACGGAATGATGCATTACGGAACGAGTAAAGAGACTTGCCGGTAACGAGATTGAACTAGGTATTGGATACCGACGATCAAATCTCGGGCAAGTAACATACCGATGACAAAGGGAATAACGTATGTTGTTATGCGGTTTGACCGATAAAGATCTTCGTAGAATATGTAGGAACCAATATGGGCATCGAGGTCCCGCTATTGGTTATTGACCGAGAATGGTTCTAGGTCATGTCTACATAGTTCTCAAACCCGTAGGGTCCGCACGCTTAACATTACGATGACAGTTTTATTATGAGTTTTGATGTACCGAAGTTTGTTTGGAGTCCCGGATGTGATCACGAAGATGACGAGGAGTCTCGAAATGGTCGAGACATAAAGATTGATATATTGGAAGCCTATGTTTGGACATCGGAAAGGTTCCGGGTGAAATCGGGATTTTACCGGAACACCGGGGGGGTTACCGGAACCCTCCCGGGGGTTAATGGGCCTTAGTGGGCCATGAGGGAGAAGAGGAGGGCCGGCCAGGGTAGGCCGCGTGCCCCCTCCCCCCTAGTCCGAATAGGAAAGGAAGGGGGGGCGGCGCCCCCCTTTCCTCTTTCCCCTTCCCCCTTTCCTTCTCCAGCAAGGCAAGAGGGGGGAGTCCTACTCCCGGTAGGAGTAGGACTCCTCCAGGCGCACCCCAAGGGAGCCGGCCGCACCTCCCCCTCCCTCATTTATATACGGGGGCAGGGGGGCACCCCATAACACACAAGTTGATCTACGGATCGTTCCTTAGCCGTGTGCGGTGCCCCCCTCCACCATATTCCACCTCGGTCATATCATCGCGGAGTTTAGGCGAAGCCCTGCGCCGGTAGAACATCATCATCGTCACCACGCCGTCGTGCTGACGGAACTCATCCCCGAAGCTTTGCTGGATCGGAGCCCGGGGATCGTCATCGAGCTGAACGTGTGCTGAACTCGGAGGTGTCGTACGTTCAGTGCTTGGATCGGTCGGATCGTGAAGACGTACGACTACATCAACTGCGTTGTCATAACGCTTCCGCTTACGGTCTATGAGGGTACATGGACGGACACTCTCCCCTCTCGTTGCTATGCCATCACCATGATCTTGCGTGTACGTAGGAATTTTTTTGAAATTACTACGTTCCCCAACAGTGGTATCAGAGCCTAGGTTTTATGCGTTGATGTTATATGCACGAGTAGAACACAAGTGAGTTGTGGGCGATATAAGTCATACTACTTACCAGCATGTCATACTTTGGTTAAGCAGCATTGTGAGATGAAGCGGCCCGGACCGACATTACGCGTACGCTTACGCGAGACTGGTTTCACCGCTACGAGCACTCGTTGCTTAAAGGTGACCGGCGGGTGTCTGTCTCTCTCACTTTAGTTGAACCGAGTGTGGCCACGCCCGGTCCTTGCGAAGGTTAAAACAGCACCAACTTGACAGACTATCGTTGTGGTTTTGATGCGTAGGTAAGAACGGTTCTTGCTAAGCCCGTAGCAGCCACGTAAAATTTGCAACAACAAAGTAGAGGACGTCTAACTTGTTTTTGCAGGGCATGTTGTGATGTGATATGGTCAAGACGTGATGCTATATTTTATTGTATGAGATGATCATGTTTTGTAACCGAAGTTAACGGCAACTGGCAGGAGCCATATGGTTGTCGCTTTATTGTATGAAATGCAAATGCCCTGTAATTGCTTTACTTTATCACTAAGCGGTAGCGATAGTCGTAGAAGCAATAGATGGCGTAACGACAACGATGCTGCGATGGAGATCAAGGTGTCGCGCCGGTGACGATGGTGATCACGACAGTGCTTCGAAGATGGAGATCACAAGCACAAGATGATGATGGCCATATCATATCACTTATATTGATTGCATGTGATGTTTATCCTTTATGCATCTTATCTTGCTTTGATTGACGGTAGCATTTTAAGATGATCTCTCACTTAATAATCAAGAAGTGTTCTCCCTGAGTATGCACCATTGCGAAAGTTCTTTGTGCTGAGACACCACGTGATGATCGGGTGTGATAGGCTCTACGTTCAAATACAATGGGTGCAAAACAGTTGCACACGCGGAATACTCGGGTTAAACTTGACGAGCCTAGCATATACAGATATGGCCTCGGAACACGGAGACCGAAAGGTCGAGCGTGAATCATATAGTAGATATGATCAACATATTGATGTTCACCGTTGAAACTACTCCATCTCACGTGACGATCGGACATGGTGTAGTTGATATGGATCACGTAATCACTTAGAAGATTAGAGGGATGTCTATCTAAGTGGGAGTTCTTAAGTAATATGATTAATTGAACTTAAATTTATCATGAACTTAGTCCTGATAGTATTTTGCAAATTATGTTGTAGATCAATAGCTTGCGTTGTTGCTTTCATATGTTTATTTTGATATGTTCCTAGAGAAAATTGTGTTGAAAGATGTTAGTAGCAATGATGCGGATTGGATCCGTGATCTGAGGTTTATCCTCATTGCTGCACAGAAAAATTATGTCCTTAATGCACCGCTAGGTGACAGACCTATTGCAGGAGCAGATGCAGACGTTATGAACGTTTGGCTAGCTCAATATGATGACTACTTGATAGTTTTGTGCACCATGCTTTACGGCTTAGAATCGGGACTTCAAAGACGTTTTGAACATCATGGACCATATGAGATGTTCCAGAAGTTGAAGTTAATATTTCAAGCAAATACCCGAGTTGAGAGATATGAAGTCTCCAACAAGTTCTATAGCTAAAAGATGGAGGAGAATCGCTCAACTAGTGAGCAAGTGCTCAGATTGTCTGGGTACTACAACCGCTTGAATCAAGTGGGAGTTAATCTTCCAGATAAGATAGTGATTGACAGAATTCTCTAGTCACCATCACCAAGTTAGTAGAACTTCGTGATGAACTATAGTATGCAAGGGATGACGAAAACAATTCCCAAGCTCTTCGCGATGCAAAAATCGGCGAAGGTAGAAATCAAAGAAAAACATCAAAGTGTTGATGGTGGACAAGATCACTAGTTTCAAGAAAAATGGCAAAGGGAAGAAGGGGAACTTCAAGAAGAACAGCAAGCAAGTTGCTGCTCAAGTGAAGAAGCCCAAGTCTAGTCCTAAGCCTGAGACTAAGTGCTTGTACTACAAAGGGACTAGTCACTGGAAGTGGAACTGCCCCAAGTATTTGGCGGATAAGAAGGATGGCAAAAGTGAACAAAGGTATATTGGATATACATGTTATTGATGTGTACTTTACTAGTGTTTATAGCAACCCCTCGGCATTTTGATACTGGTTCAGTTGCTAAGAGTAGTAACTCGAAACAGGAGTTGCAGAATAAACAGAAAATAGTAAAAACGTGAGGTGACGATGTGTGTTGGAAGTAGTTCCAAGATTGATATGATCATCATCGCATACTCCCTATACTTTCCGGATTAGTGTTGAAACTAAATAAGTGTTATTTGGTGTTTGCGTTGAGCATGAATATGATTTGATCATGTTTATTGCAATACGGTTATTCATTTAAGTAAGAGAATAAATTGTTGTTCTGTTTACATGAATAAAACCTTATATGGTTACACACCCAATGAAAATGGTTCGTTGGATCTCGATCGTAGTGATACACATATTCATAATATTGAAACCAAAAGATGCAAAGTTAATAATGATAGTGCAACTTATTTGTGGCACTGCAGTTTAGGTCATATTGGTGTAAAGCGCATGAAGAAACTCCATGTTGATGGGATTTTGGAATCACTTGATTATGAATCACTTGATGCTTGCGAACCATGCCTTATGGGCAAGATGACTAAAGGCTCCGTTCTCCAGAACAATAGAGCGAGCAACTGACTTATTAGAAATAATACATACTGATGTATGCGATCCGATGAGTGTTGAGGCTCGCGGCAAGTATCATTATTTTCTGACCTTCACAAGATGATTTGAGCAGATATGGGTATATCTACTTAATGAAACATAAGTCTGAAATAATTGAAAGGTTCAAAGAATTTCAGAGTGAAGTGGAAAAATCATCGTAACAAGAAAATAAAGTTTCTACGATCTGATCGCGGAGACGGATATTTGAGTTACGAGTTTGGTCTTCAGTTAAAACAATGTGGAATAGTTTCACAGCTCACGCCACCTAGAACACCACAACGTTATGGTGTGTTCGAACGTCGTAACCGCACTTTATTGGATATGGTGCGATCTATGATGTCTCTTATTGGTTTTACCACTATCGTTTTGGGGTTGTGCATTAGAGACAGCTGCATTCACGTTTAAAAGGGCACCATCTAAATCCGTTGAGACGACACCGTATGAACTATGGTTTAGCAGTAAACCTAAGCTGTCATTTCTTAAAGTTTGGAGTTGCGATGATTATATGAAAAAGTTTCAACCTGATAAGCTCAAACCCAAATCGGAGAAGTGCGTCTTCATAGAATACCCAAAGTTAACTATTGGCTACACCTTCTATCACAGATCGGAAGGCAAGTTATTCATTGCTAAGAATGGATCCTTTCTAGAGAGGGAGTTTCTCTCGAAAGAAGTGAGTGGGAGGAAAGTAGAACTTGATGAGGTAACTGTACCTGCTCCCTTATTGGAAAGTAGTTCATCACAGAAATCTGTTCCTGTGACTACTACACCAATTAGTGAGGAAGTTAATGATGATGATCATGAAACTTCAACTTAAGTTACTATAGAACCTCGTAGGTCTTCCAGAGTAAGATCCGCACCAGAGTGGTACGGTAATCCTGTTCTGGAAGTCATGTTACTAGACCATGATGAACCTACGAACTATGAGGAAGCGATGATGAGCCTAGATTCCACGAAATGGCTTGAGGCCATAAAATCTGAGATATGATCCATGTATGAGAACAAAGTATGGACTTTGATTGACTTGCTCGATGATCAACAAGCCATGTTAAATAAATGGATCTTCAAGAGGAAGACGGACATAGATAGTAGTGTTACTATCTACTAAGCTCGACTTGTTGCGAAATGTTTTCAACAAGTTCAAGGTGTTGAATACGATGAGATTTTCTCACTCGTATCGAAGCTTAAGTCTGTCTGAATCATGTTAGCAATTGCCACATTTTATGAAATCTGGCAAATGGATGTCAAAACTGCATTCCTTAATAGATTTATTAAAGAAGAGTTGTATATGATGCAACCAGAAAGTTTTTGTCAATCCTAAAGATGCTAACAAAGTGTGCAAGCTCCAGCAATCCATCAATGGACTGGTGCAAGCATCTCGGAGTTGGAATATACGCTTTGATGAGTTGATCAAAGCATATGGTTTTATACAGACTTTTGAAGAAGCCTGTATTTACAAGAAAGTGAGTGGGAGCTCTGTAGCATTTCTAATATTATATGTGGATGACATATTGTTAATTGGAAATGATATGGAAATTCTGGATAGCATGAAAGGATACTTGAATAAGAGTTTTTCAAAGCAAGACCTCGGTGAAGCTGCTTACACATTGAGCATCAAGATCTATATAGATAGATCAAGACGCTTGATAAGATTTTTCAATGAGTACATACCTTGATAAATTTTTGAAATAGTTCAAAATGGAACAGTCAAAGAAGGAGTTCTTGCCTGTGTTACAAGGTGTGAAGTTGAGTAAGACTCAAGACCCGACCATTGCAGAAAATAGAAAGAGAATGAAAAGTCATTCCCTATGCTTCAGTCATAGGTTCTATAAAGTATGCTATGATGTGAACCAGACCTATTGTATACCTTGCTCTGTGTTTGGCAAAGGAATACAATTTTGATCTAATAAGTAGATCACTTGACATGGGTCAAGAATATCCTTAGTGAGGACTAAGTAGACGTTTCTCAATTATGGAGGTGATAAAAGAGACCGTCGTAAAAGTTACAACAATGCAAGCTTTTACACCAATCCAGATGACTCTAAGTCTCAATCTGGATACATATTGAAAGTGGGAGCAATTAGCTAGAGTAGCTCCGTGCAGAGCATTGTGGACATAGAATATTTGCGAAATACATACGGCTCTGAATATGACAGACCCGTTGACTAAGCTTCTCTCACGAGCAAAACATGATCATACCTTAGTACTCTTTTGGGTGTTAATCACATAGCAATGTGAACTAGATTATTGACTCTAGTAAACCCTTTGGGTGTTAATCACATAGCGATGTGAACTAGATTATTGATTCTAGTAAACCCTTTGGGTGTTGATCACATGATGATGTAAACTATGGGTATTAATCACATGCAGATGTGAATATTGGTGTTAAATCACATAGCGACGTGAACTAGATTATTGACTCTAGTGCAAGTAGGAGACTGAAGGAAATATGCCCTAGAGGCAATAATAAAGTTATTATTTATTTCCTTATTTCATGATAAATGTTTATTATTCATGCTAGAATTGTATTAACCGGAAACATAATACATGTGTGAATACATAGACAAACATAGTGTCACTAGTATGCCTCTACTTGACTAGCTCGTTTATTAAAGATGGTTATGTTTCCTAGCCATGGACAAAAGTGTTGTCATTTGATTAATGGGATCACATCATTAGGAGAATGATGTGATTGACATGACCCATTCCGTTAGCCTAGCACTTGATCGTTTAGTATGTTGCTATTGTTTTCTTCATGACTTATACATGTTCCTGTAACTATGAGAATTATGCAACTCCCATTTACCGGAGGAACACTTTGGGTACTACCAAACGTCACAACGTAACTGGGTGATTATAAAGGAGTACTACAGGTGTCTCCGAAGGTACATGTTGAGTTGGCGTATTTCGAGATTAGGTTTTCTCACTCCGATTGTCGGAGAGGTATATCTGGGCCCTCTTGGTAATGCACATCTTTATAAGCCTTGCAAGCAATGTGACCAAATGAGTTGGTTACGGAATGATGCATTACGGAACGAGTAAAGAGACTTGCCGGTAACGAGATTGAACTAGGATTGGATACCGACAATCAAATCTCAGGCAAGTAACATACCGATGACAAAGGGAATAACGTATGTTGTTATGCGGTTTGACCGATAAAGATCTTCGTAGAATATGTAGGAACCAATATGGGCATCCAGGTCCCGCTATTGGTTATTGACCGAGAATGGTTCTAGGTCATGTCTACATAGTTCTCGAACCCGTAGGGTCCGCACGCTTAATGTTACGATGATAGTTTTATTATGAGTTTTGATGTAACGAAGTTTGTTCAGAGTCCCGGATGTGATCACGGACATGACGAGGAGTCTCGAAATGGTCGAGACATAAAGATTGATATATTGGAAGCCTATGTTTGGACATCGGAAAGGTTCCGCGTGAAATCGGGATTTTACCGGAACACCGGGGGGTTACCGGAACCCTCCCGGGGGTTAATGGGCCTTAGTGGGCCATGAGGGAGAAGAGGAGGGCCGGCCAGGGCAGGCCGCGCGCCCCCTCCCCCCCTAGTCCGAATAGGACAAGGAAGGGGGGCGGCGCCCCCCTTTCCTCTTTCCCCTTCCCCCTTTCCTTCTCCACCAAGGCAAGAGGGGGGAGTCCTACTCCCGGTGGGAGTAGGACTCCTCCAGGCGCACCCCAAGGGGGCCGGCCGCACCTCCCCCTCCCTCCTTTATATACGGGGGCAGGGGGCACCCCATAACACACAAGTTGATCTACGGATCGTTCCTTAGCCGTGTGCGGTGCCCCCCTCCACCATATTCCACCTCGGTCATATCGTCGCGGAGTTTAGGCGAAGCCCTGCGCTGGTAGAACATCATCATCGTCACCACGCCGTCGTGCTGACGGAACTCATCCCCGAAGCTTTGCTGGATCGAAGCCCGGGGATCGTCATCGAGCTGAACGTGTGCTGAACTCGGAGGTGCCGTACGTTCGGTGCTTGGATCGGTCGGATCGTGAAGACGTACGACTACATCAACCGCGTTGTCATAACGCTTCCACTTACGGTCTACGAGGGTATGTGGACGGACACTCTCCCCTCTCGTTGCTATGCCATCACCATGATCTTGCGTGTACGTAGGAAATTTTTTGAAATTACTACGTTCCCCAACAGGGCGCTGGTCCTAGGAGATGGGATCTCCTAGGGGCGGCGGCGGCCAAGGGTTGTGCCTTGCCCCCCAAGGCAACTGGAGGCGCCCCCTCCCCTAGGGTTCCCAACCCTAGGCGCAGGGGGGGCCAAGGGGGGGGTGCACCAGCCCACCAGGGGCTGGTTCCCCTCCCACTTCAGCCCATGGGGCCCTCCGGGATAGGTGGCCCTACCCGGTGGACCCCCGGGACCCTTCCGGTGGTCCCGGTACAATACCGGTGACCCCCGAAACTTTCCCGATGGCCGAAACTCGACTTCCCATATATAATTATTTACCTCTGGACCATTCCGGAACTCCTGTGACGTCCGGGATCTCATCCGGGACTCCGAACAACTTTCGGTTTGCTGCATACTAATGTCTCTACAACCCTAGCGTTACTGAACCTTAAGTGTGTAGACCCTACGGGTTCGGCAGACATATAGACATGACCGAGACGGCTCTCCGGCCAATAACCAACAGTGGGATCTAGATACCCATGTTGGCTCCCACATGCTCCTCGATGATCTCATCGGATGAACCACGATGTCGAGGATTCAAGCAACCCCATATACAATTTCCCTTTGTCAATCGGTATGTTACTTGCCCGAGATTCGATCGTTGGTATCCCAATACCTCATTCAATCTCGTTACCGGCAAGTCACTTTACTCGTACCGTAATGCATGACCCCGTGACCAGACACTTGGTCACTTTGAGATCATTCTGATGATGCATTACCGAGTGGGCCCAGAGATACCTCTCCGTCATACGGAGTGACAAATCCAGCCTCGATCTGTGTCAACCCAACAGGCACTTTCGGAGATACCCGTAGTATACCTTTATAGTCACCCAGTTACATTGTGACATTTGGTACACCCAAAGCACTCATATGGTATCCGGGAGTTACACGATCTCATGGTCTAAGGAAAAGATACTTGACATTGGAAAAGCTCTAGCAAACGAACTACACGATCTTGTGCTATGCTTAGGATTGGGTCTTGTCCATCACATCATTCTCCTAATGATGTGATCCCGTTATCAATGACATCCAATGTCCATAGTCAGGAAACCATGACTATCTGTTGATCAACGGGCTAGTCAACTAGAGGCTCACTAGGGACATATTGTGGTCTATGTATTCACACATGTATTACGATTTCCGGATAACACAATTATAGCATGAATAAAAGACAATTATCATGAACAAGGAAATATAATACTAGTCCTTTTATTATTGCCTCTAGGGCATATTTCCAACAGTCTCCCACTTGCACTAGAGTCAATAATCTAGTTACATTGTGATGAATCGAACACCCATAGAGTTCTGGTGTTGATCATGTTTTGCTCGTGGAAGAGGTTTAGTCAACGGATCTGCGACATTCAGATCCGTATGTACTTTGCAAATATCTATGTCTCCATCTTGAACATTTTCACAGAGGGAGTTGAAACGACGCTTGATGTGCCTGGTCTTCTTGTGAAACATGGGCTCCTTGGAAAGGGCAATAGCTCCAGTGTTGTCACAGAAGAGAGTGATCGGCCCCGATGCATTGGGTATGACTCCTAGGTCGGTGATGAACTCCTTCATCTATATTGCTTCATGCGCTGCCTCCGAGGCTGCCATGTACTCCGCTTCACATGTAGATCCCGCCACGACACTCTGCTTGCAACTGCAACTGCTTACTGCTCCACGATTCAACATATACACGTATCCGGTTTGTGAATTAGAGTCATCCAGATCTGTGTCGAAGCTAGCATCAACGTAACCCTTTACGACGAGCTCTTCGTCACCTCCATAAACGAGAAACATGTCCTTTGTCCTTTTCAGGTACTTCAGGATATTCTTGACCGCTGTCCAGTGTTCCTTGCCGGGATTACTTTGGTGCCTTCCTACCAAACTTACGGCAAGGTTTACATCGGGTCTGGTACATAGCATGGCATACATAATAGATCCTATGGCTGAGGCATAGGGGATGACACTCATCTCTTCTTTATCTTCTGTCCTGGTCGGGCATTGAGCCGAGCTCAATCTCACACCTTGCAATACAGGCAAGAACCCTTTCTTGGACTGATCCATATTGAACTTCTTCAATATCTTATCAAGGTATGTGCTTTGTGAAAGACCTATGAGGCGTCTCGATCTATCCCTATAGATCTTGATGCCTAATATGTAAGCAGCTTCTCCAAGGTCCTTCATTGAAAAACACATATTCAAGTAGGCCTTAATGCTGTCCAAAAGTTCTATATCATTTCCCATCAAAAGTATGTCATCTAGATATAATATGAGAAATGCTACAGCGCTCCCACTCACTTTCTTGTAAACGCAGGCTTCTCCATAAGTCTGCATAAACCCAAACGCTTTGATCATCTCATCAAAGCGAATGTTCCAACTCTGAAATGCTTGCACTAGCCCATAAATGGATCGCTGGAGCTTGCATACCTTGTTAGCATTCTTAGGATCGACAAAACCTTCCGGTTGCATCATATACGGTTCTTCCTTAAGATAGCCGTTAAGGAATGTCGTTTTGACATCCATCTGCCATATCTCGTAATCATAGAATGCGGCAATTGCTAACATGATTCGGACGGACTTCAGCTTCGCTACGGGAGAGAATGTCTCATCGTAGTCAACCCCTTGAACTTGTCGATAACCCTTAGCAACAAGTCGAGCTTTATAGATGGTAACATTACCATCTGTGTCCGTCTTCTTCTTAAAGATCCATTTGTTTTCTATCACTCGCCGATCATCGGGCAAGTCTGTCAAAGTCCATACTTTGTTTTCATACATGGATTCTTTCTCGGATTGCATGGCTTAAAGCCATTTGTTGGAATCTGGGCCCGCCATCGCTTATTCATAGTTCGAAGGTTCACCGTTGTCTAACAACATGATTTCCAGGACAGGGTTGCCATACCACTCTGGTGTGGAACGTGTCCTTATGGACCTACGAAGTTCAGTAGCAACTTGATTCGAAGTACCTTGATCATCATCATTAATTTCCTCTCCAGTCCGTGTAGGCACCACAAGAACATTTTCCTGAGCTTCACTACTTTCTGGTTCAAGAGGTAGTACTTCATCGAGTTCTACTTTCCTCCCACTTACTCCTTTCGAGAGAAACTCTTTTTCCAGAAAGGATCCGTTCTTGGCAACAAAGATCTTGCCTTCGGATCTAAGGTAGAAGGTATACCCAATGGTTTCCTTAGGGTATCCTATGAAGACGCATTTTTCCGACTTGGGTTCGAGCTTTTCAGGTTGAAGTTTCTTGACATAAGCATCGCATCCCCAAACTTTTAGAAACGACATCTTAGGTTTCTTCCCAAACCATAATTCATACGGTGTCGTCTCAATGGATTTAGACGGAGCCCTATTTAAAGTGAATGTAGCTGTCTCTAGAGCGTATCCCCAAAATGATAGCGGTAAATCGGTAAGAGACATCATAGATCGCACCATATCCAATAGAGTGCGATTACGACGTTCGGACACACCGTTACGCTGAGGTGTTCCAGGCGGCGTGAGTTGTGAAACGATTCCACGTTTCCTTAAGTGCATACCAAATTTGTGACTTAAATATTCTCCTCCACGATCTGATTGTAAGAACTTTATCTTTCGGTCACGTTGATTCTCTACCACATTCTGAAATTCCTTGAACTTTTCAAAGGTCTCAGACTTGTGTTTCATCAAGTAGACATACCCATATCTACTTAAGTCATCAGTGAGAGTGAGAACATAATGATATCCTCCGCGAGCCTCAATGCTCATTGGACCGCACACATTAGTATGTATGATTTCCAATAAGTTGGTTGCTCACTCCATTGTTCCGGAGAACAGAGTCTTGGTCATTTTGCCCATGAGGCATGGTTCGCATGTGTCAAATGATTCATAATCGAGAGACTCTAAAAGTCCATCTGCATGGAGCTTCTTCATGCGCTTGACACCAATGTGACCAAGGCGGCAGTGCCACAAGTATGTGGGACTATCGTTATCAATCTTACATCTTTTGGTATTCACACTATGAATATGTGTAACATTACGTTCGAGATTCATGAAGAACAAACCATTGACCAACGGGGCATGACCATAAAACATATCTCTCATATAAATAGAACAACCATTATTCTCGGATTTAAATGAGTAGCCATCTCGTATTAAACGAGATCTAGATACAATGTTCATGCTCAAAGCTGGCACTAAATAACAATTAATGAGGTTTAAAACTGATCCTGTGGGTAAATGTAGAGGTAGCGTGCCGACGGCGATCACATCGACCTTGGAACCATTCCCGACGCGCATCGTCACCTCGTCCTTCGCCAGTCTCCGTTTATTCCGCAGCTCCTGCTTTGAGTTACAAATATGAGCAACGGCACCGGTATCAAATACCCAGGAGCTACTACGAGCACTCGTAAGGTACACATCAATTACATGTATATCACATATACCTTTAGTGTTGCCGGCCTTCTTGTCCGCTAAGTATTTGGGGCAGTTCCGCTTCTAGTGACTCTTCCCTTTGCAATAAAAGCACTCAGTCTCAGGCTTGGGTCCATTCTTTGACTTCTTCCGGGCAACTGGCTTACCGGGCCCGGCAACATCCTTGCCGTCCTTCTTGAAGTTCTTCTTACCCTTGTCTTTCTTGAACTTGGTGGTTTTATTAACCATCAACACTTGATGTTCCTTTTATTTCTACCTCTGCTGACTTCAGCATTGAAAATACTTCAGGAATAGTTTTCACCATCCCCTTCATATTGTAGTTCATCACAAAGCTCTTGTAGCTCGGTGGGAGCGACTGAAGGATTTTGTCAATGACTGCCTCGTCCGGGAGGTTAATGTCCATCTGGGACAGGCGGTTGTGCAACCCAGACATTTTGAGGATGTGCTCACTGACAGAACTATTTTCCTCCATCTTACAACTATAGAACTTTTCGGAGACTTCATATCTCTCGACTCGGGCATGAGCTTGGAAAACCATTTTCAGCTCCTCGAACATCTCATATGCTCCGTGTTGTTCAAAGCACTTTTGGAGCCCCGGTTCTAAGCTGTAAAGCATGCTGCACTGAACGAGGGAGTAATCATCAGCACGTGACTGCCAAGTGTTCATAATGTCTTGGTTCTCTGGGATGGGTGCTTCACCTAGCGGTCCTTCTAGGACATATGCTTTCTTGGCAGCTATGAGGATGATCCTCAGGTTCCGGACCCAGTCCGTATAGTTGCTGCCACCATCTTTCAGCTTGGTTTTCTCTAGGAACGCGTTGAAGTTCATGTTGACATGAGTGTTGGCCATTTGATCTACAAGAAATTTTTTGCAAAGATTTAAGACTAAGTTCATGATAATTAAGTTCATCTAATCAAATTATTTAATGAACTCCCACTCAGATTAGACACCCCTCTAGTCATCTAAGTGTTACATGATCCGAGTCGACTAGGCCGTGTCTGATTATCATGTGAGACGGACTAGTCATCATCAGTGAACATCTCCATGTTGATCATATCTTCCATACGACTCATGTTCGACCTTTCGGTCTCTGTGTTCCGAGGCCATGTCTGTACATGCTAGGCTCGTCAAGTTAACCTAAGTGTTTTGCATGTGTAAATCTGTCTTACACCCGTTGTATGTGAACGTTAGAATCTATCACACCCGATCATCACGTGGTGCTTCGAAACAACGAACTGTCGCAACGGCGCACAGTTAGGGGGAACACTTTCTTGAAATTATTATGAGGGATCATCTTATTTACTACCGTCGTTCTAAGTAAACAAGATGCAAAAACATGATAAACATCACATGCAATCAAATAGTAGTGACATGATATGGCCAATATCATATAGCTCCTTTGATCTCCATCTTTGGGGCTCATTGATCATCTTCGTCACCGGCATGACACCATGATCTGCATCATCATGATCTCCATCATCGTGTCTCCATGAAGTTGCTCGCCAACTATTACTTCTACTACTATGGCTAACGGTTTAGCAATAAAGTAAAGTAATTACATGGCGTTAAATCATTGACACGCAGGTCATACAATAATTAAGACAACTCCTATGGCTCCTGCCGGTTGTCATACTCATCGACATGCAAGTCGTGATTCCTATTACAAGAACATGATCTCATACATCACAATATATCATTCATCATTCATCATAACTTTTGGCCATATCACATCACAAAACAATTGCTGCAAAAACAAGTTAGACGTCCTCTAATTGTTGTTGCATGTTTTACGTGGCTGCAATAGGCTTCTAGCAAGAACGTTTTCTTACCTAGGAAAAAGACACAACGTGATTTGTCAACTTCTATTTACCCTTCATAAGGACCCTTTTCATCGAATCAGCTCCAACTAAAGTGGGAGAGACAGACACCCGCTAGCCACCTTATGCAACTAGTGCATGTCAGTCGGTGGAACCTGTCTCACGTAAGCGTACGCGTAAGGTCGGTCCGGGCCGCTTCATCCCACAATATCGCTGAAGCAAAATAAGACTAGTAGTGGCAAGAAAGTTGACAACATCTACGCCCACAACAAATTTGTGTTCTACTCGTGCAAAGAGAACTACGCATAGACCTAGCTCATGATGCCACTATTGGGGAACGTTGCAGAAAATAAAAAAAATTCCTACGGTTTCACCAAGATCAATCTATGAGTTCATCTAGCAACGAGAGAGAGGAGTGCATCTACATACCCTTGTAGATCGAGCGGAAGCGTTCAAGAGAACGGGGTTGAGGGAGTCGTACTCGTCGTGATCCAAATCACCGGAGATCCTAGCGCCGAACGGACGACACCTCCGCGTTCAACACACGTACGGTCAGGGAGACGTCTCCTCCTTCTTGATCCAGCAAGGGGGAAGGAGAGGTTCATGAAGATCCAGCAGCACGACGGCGTGGTGGTGGATGCAGCAGGGATCCCGGCAGGGCTTCGCCAAGCATCTGCGGGAGGGAGAGGTGTAGCAAGGGGGAAGGGAGGCGCCGGATGCAAGGGTGTGCGGCTTCCCTCCCTCCCCCCTCTATATATAGGGTCCCCAGGGGGGCGCCGGCCCTAGGAGATGGGATCTCCTAGGGGGCGGCGGCCAAGGGGGGTGCCTTTCCCCCCAAGGCAAGTGGAGGCGCCCCCTCCCCTAGGGTTCCCAACCCTAGGTGCAGGGGGGGGCCAAGGGGGGGCGCACCAGCCCACCAGGGGCTGATTCCCCTCCCACTTTAGCCCATGGGGCCCTCTGGGATAGGTGGCCCCACCCGGTGGACCCCCGGGACCCTTTCGGTGGTCCCGGTACAATACTGGTGACCCCCGAAACTTTCCCGATGGCCGAAACTTGACTTCCCATGTATAATTCTTTACCTCCGGACCATTCCGGAACTCCTCGTGACATCCGGGATCTCATCCGGGACTCCGAAAAACTTTCGGTTTGCTGCATACTAATATCTCTACAACCCTAGCGTCACCGAACCTTAAGTGTGTAGACCCTACGGGTTCGGGAGACACGTAGACATGACCGAGACGACTCCCAGCCAATAACCAATAGCGGGATCTGGATACCCATGTTGGCTCCCACATGCTCCTCGATGATCTCATCGGATGAACCACGATGTCGAGGATTCAAGCAACCCCGTATACAATTTCCCTTTGTCAATCGGTATGTTACCTGTCCGAGATTCGATCGTCGGTATCCCAATACCTCGTTCAATCTCGTTACGGGCAAGTCACTTTACTCGTACCGTAATGCATGATCCCGTGACCAGACACTTGGTCACTTTGAGCTCATTCTGATGATGCATTACCGAGTGGGCCCAGAGATACCTCTCCGTCATACGGAGTGACAAATCCCAGTCTCGATCCGTGTCAACCCAACAAACACTTTCGAAGATACCCATAGTATACCTTTATAGTCACCCAGTTACGTTGTGACGTTTGGTACACCCAAAGCACTCCTATGGTATCCGGGAGTTACACGATCTCATGGTCTAAGGAAAAGATACTTGACATTGGAAAAGCTCTAGCAAACGAACTACACGATCTTGTGCTATGCTTAGGATTGGGTCTTGTCCATCACATCATTCTCCTAATGATGTGATCCCGTTATCAATGACATCCAATGTCCATAGTCAGGAAACCATGACCATCTATTGATCAACGGGCTAGTCAACTAGAGGCTCACTAGGGACATATTGTGGTCTATGTATTCACACATGTATTACAATTTCTGGATAACATAATTATAGCATGAATAAAAGAAAATTATCATGAACAAGGAAATATAATAATAATCCTTTTATTATAGCCTCTAGGGCATATTTCCAACAGAGAATGCTAACAAGGTATGCAAACTCCAGCGATCCATTTATGGGCTGGTGCAAGCATCTCGGAGTTGGAACATTCGCTTTGATGAGATGATCAAAGCATTTGGGTTTATGCAGACTTATGGAGAAGCATGCGTTTACAAGAAAGTGAGTGGGAGCTCTGTAGCATTTCTCATATTATATGTAGATGACATACTTTTGATGGGAAATGACATAGAACTTTTGGACAACATTAAGGCCTACTTGAATAAGTGTTTTTCAATGAAGGACCTTGGAGAAGCTGCTTACATACTAGGCATCAAGATCTATAGGGATAGATCGAGATGCCTCATAGGTCTTTCACAAAGCACATACCTTGATAAGATATTGAAGAAGTTCAATATGGATCAGTCTAAGAAGGGGTTCTTGCCTATGTTGCAAGGTGTGAAATTGAGCACAGATTAATGCCCGACCACGGCAGAAGATAGAGAAAAGATGAGTGTCATCCCCTATGCCTCAGCTATAGGGTCTATTATGTATGCCATGCTATGTACCAAACCTGATGTAAACTTTGCCGTAAGTTTGGTCGGAAGGTACCTATCCCGGCATGGAACACTGGACAGCGGTCACGAACATCCTAAAGTACCTGAAAAGGACTAAGGATATGTTACTCGTTTATGGAGGTGACGAAGAGCTCGTCGTAAAGGGTTAAGTCGATGCTAGCTTCGACACAGATCTGGATGACTCTAAGTCACAAACCGGATATGTGTATATTTTGAATGGTGAGGCAGTAAGCTGGTGCAGTTGCAAGCAAAGCGTCGTGGCGGGATCTACATGTGAAGCAGAGTACATGGCAGCCTCGGAGGCAGCGCATGAAGCAATCTGGGTGAAGGAGTTCATCACCGACCTAGGAGTCATACCCAATGCGTCGGGGCCGATCACACTCTTCTGTGACAACACTGGAGCTATTGCACTTGCCAAGGAGCCCAGGTTTCACAAGAAGACCAGGCACATCAAGCGTCGCTTCAACTCCATTCGTGTAAATGTTCAAGATGGAGACATAGATATTTGTAAAGTACATACGGACCTGAATGTAGCAGATCCGTTGACTAAACCTCTCCCTAGAGCAAAACATGATCAACACCAGAACTCTATGGGTGTTCGATTCATCACAATGTAACTAGATTATTGACTCTAGTGCAAGTGGGAGACTATTGGAAATATGCCCTAGAGGCAATAATAAAATGGTTATTATTATATTTCTTTGTTCATGATAATTGTTTGTTATTCATGCTATAATTGTGTTATCCGGAAATCGTAATACACGTGTGAATACATATACCACAACATGTCCCTAGTGAGCCTCTAGTTGACTAGCTCGTTGAACAACAGATAGTCATAGTTTCCTGACTATGGACATTGGATGTCATTGATAACGGGATCACGTCATTAGGAGAATGACGTGATGGACAAGACCCAATCCTAAGCATAGCTCAAAGATCGTGTAATTCATTTTGCTAGAGCTTTTCCAAATGTCAAGTATCATTTCCTTAGACCATGAGATTGTGCAACTCCCGGATACCGTAGGAGTGCTTTGGGTGTGCCAAGCGTCACAATGTAACTGGGTGACTATAAAGGTGCACTACGGGTATCTCCGAAAGTGTCTGTTGGGTTGGCATGAATCGAGACTGGGATTTGTCACTCCGTATGACGGAGAGGTATCTCTGGGCCCACTCGATAATGCATCATCATAATGAGCTCAATGTGAACAAGTGTCTAGTCACGGGATCATGCATTACGGTATGAGTAAAGTGACTTGCCGGTAACGAATTAAACGAGGTATTGGATACCGACGATCAAATCTCGGGCAAGTAACGTACCGATTGACAAAGGGAATTGTATACGGGATTGATTGAATCCTCGACATTGTGGTTCATCCAATGAGATCATCGAGGAGCATGTGGGAGACAACATGGGTATCCAGATCCCGCTGTTGGTTATTGACCAGAGAGGCATCTCGGTCATGTCTGCATGTCTCCCGAACTCGTAGGGTTTACACAGTTAAGGTTCGGTGATGCTAGGGTTGTAGAGATATTAGTGTGCAGTAACCCGAAAGTTGTTCGGAGTCCCGGATGAGATCCAGGACGTCACGAGGAGTTCCGGAATGGTCCGGAGGTGAAGAATTATATATAGGAAGTCAGGTTTCGGCCATCGGGAAAGTTTCGGGGGTCACCGGTATTGTACCGGGACCATCGGAAGGGTCCCGAGGGTCGACCGGGTGGGGCCACCTATACCGGAGGGCCCCATGGGCTGAAGTGGGAGGGGAACCAGCCCCTAGTGGGCTGGTGCGCCCCCCTTGGGCCCCCCCTGCTCCTAGGGTTGGAAACCCTAGGGGTGGGGGCGCCTCCACCTGGCTTGGGGGGCAAGTTCCCCCCTGGCCGCCGGCCCCCCTGGAGATTGGATCTCCTAGGGCCGGCGCCCCCGCTAGGGGGGCCTATATAAAGGGGGGGGGGAGGGCAGCCGCACCCATGCTCTTGGCGCCTCCCTCTCCCTCTGCAACACCTCTCCCTCTCATAGAAGCTTGGCGAAGCCCTGCCGAGATCGCTGTTGCATCCACCACCACGTCGTCGTGCTGCCGGATCTTCATCAACCTCTCCTTCCCCCTTGATGGATCAAGAAGGAGGAGACGTCTTCCCAACTGTATGTGTGTTGAACGCGAAGGTGTTGTCCGTCCAACACTAGGATCATCGGTGATTTGGATCATGACGAGTACGACTCCCTCAACCCCGTTCTCTTGAACGCTTCTGCTCGCGATCTACAAGGGTATGTAGATGCACTCCTCTCTCTCGTTGCTAGATGAACTCCATAGATTGATCTTGGTGAAGCGTAATTTTTTTTATTTTCTGCAACGTTCCCCAACAATATTTACGAGCATCGACCGATGGGTCTCTCTCTCTATCTCTCTCTCTCACACACACACACACACACACGCACACGCACAAGTGGGACCCATTGAATTATTTATTTGCTCGTGACAGCTTTTAATTAGGTTCCACTATAATCTAACTTTTTTATTAAGTTATTAATTGAGCTCAGTGACTTCAAAAAGTTGTACAGAAGCCTTGTTTGGGCCTTTCCGGCGTCGCTGAATGTGGGCTGAGTAACCATGTTAGGTTGTACTGTACTGCATAGGCCTTTTTTCAACATCAGCAATGCAACTGGGCCGATAGTTGTACACAATATCCGGGTCAACTTGTTATCCGCCCCGCTGGGCTGCAAAGTTTCCTAGGAGGTATGCATTAGGCTTAACAAGAAAATGGACTTTAAGAAATAATAAATGGGATGTAATTATAATAACTGGGCAATTACTATGCACCAAACACGTAATTAGTTTGAAAAATATATTATTTTTGGAATTTGGAAATTTTAATTTCATTACTTGTTGCGCGCGCAATACTTCGTTGGATTTTAACGTGCTACAACTTTATTTTGAAATTATATTTAACCTGACTAGAAATTTCAGATAAAAATATTTCGGATCACATCAAAATGTGGGAATTTTTTTTAATTCTGTTTTGAGCGGTTGTTTGAAATTATTAATCGTTATCCTAGCTAGAAGTTGGGTTGTACTTTTAACAAACTGTAAATGGGTTGTAGTATATTCCATTAGAATTGAAAAATGGGATGTACATTCTTACAGGTCGCAAATGGGCTATATGTTCTCTGCCAAATCCGAGCTGTGGGCCTACTAAGTTGATGTGTAGCAAGGGCTTTGTCAACTTAGTCAATATAAACGATTCTAGTTGCAGTGATCGTACGATGTCCATCCAACGGCCGTAGTGCTTCTTCAACCTCTGGTCTTCTTGCTCCAGCCGCCCAAAGCAGCGTCGGTCATGTCGCGTGCTCCTGCCTCCCGTGGCCGGCTATGATGCCGCGGAGGCCTCACCGCCCCGTACTACTCCCACCGTTGGCCAAGCCATCCCTCTACTCACCCACACCCCCTGTTATTCTGCGGCGATGGCAGCCTCACACCGCAGCCAAACCAGTGAACCCTCATACTCCTCTCCGCCCGGGCTACCACTGCTGCGTCTTCCCCGGCTCCATGTCGTCCCCTTCCTAGGCCTCGCCGTCGTCCAGTCCACCGCCCTGGTGCTCTCGACGCGGCGTGGTCAATGACCGACTTCCATCGGAAGAGTACTGTATGTGGAGAGGCTGACAGCTGGGTCCAAGCGGCCGCAAGGAAGTGCCTCCTTATTACGCGCAAAATAATTATTCCTCCACCTGACAGCAGGGACCCACTAGACGGGCCACCTTATTTCGCAAAAAAAAATGTTTCCCCCCTGACTACTGGGACCCACCGGACGGGCCAGCGTATTTCACGAAAAAAACATTCCCCGCGCTGTCAGCTCGGACCCACCGGAAGTGCCTCCTTATTATGCACAAAAAAATGAATAGTCCCCCTGCTAGCTGGGACCCACCATGGTGGGAGGCTGACTTGTGGGCCTACTAAGTTGACTGGGACAGGGGCCTTTATCAACTTTAGTCAATATGAACGATTCTAGCTCTAGTGACCGTACGATGTCCATCCAATGGCCGTAGTGCTTCTTCAACCTCTGGTCTTCTTGCTCCAGCCGCCCAAAGCAGCACCGGTCGTGCCGCATGCTCCTGCCTCCCGTGGCCGGCTATGCTGCCGCGGAGGCCTCACCGCCCCCTACTATTCCCACCGTAGGCCAGGCCCTGCGGCGACGGCAGCCTCACACCGCAGCCGAACCAGTGAACCCTCGTACACCTCTCTGCACGGGCTTCCACTACCGCGTCTTCCCCGGCACCCTGTCGTCCCCTTCCTAGGCCTCGCCGTCGTCCACCGCCCTGGTGCTCTCAGTGCGGCGTGGTCAACGTGGTCAACATGGTCAAGGAACGACTTCCATCGGACGTGGACTGTACGTGGAGAGGCTGACAGCTGGGTCCACGGCCGCAGCAAAGAAGTGCCTCCTTATTACGCGGAAAATAATGATTCCTCCACCTGACAGCTGGGACCCACCGGACGGGCCACTGTATTTCGGGAAAAAAACGTTTCCCCCTGACTGCTGGGACCCACCACCTACATCTTCGCATGCAAGGAAGTGCGTCCGGGCAAAAAAACAAATCAATTCGCCCCCGTGACCGCTGGGACCCACCAGCGACACCTTCGCACGCAAGGAAGTGCGTCCGAAAAAAAACGATTCACCCCCCTGACTGCTGGGACCCACCAGCTACATCTTCACACGCAAGGAAGTGCGTCCGGGAAAAAAAATGATTTGCCCCCTTGACTGCTGGGACCCACCAGCTACATCTTCGCAGGCAAGGAAGTGCTTGACAGTCGGGACCCACCTGGTATGAAGCGTACGTAGCATTGTCATTCTGGTCATGAACGTGTATGTACATACTGGTTGATGTAGAGGCGCGCACGTGTCATAGTACAGGCGCGCACGTGTCGTAGTAGAGGCGCGCATGTAGCATGTACATGTACGTACAGCGGCGAGGGTGCAAGAAAGAAAATACGGCCACGTACGTACATACGGGCGGGGTCTCGAACGCCTACTCGCGCATACGTACATGGCTGGGTCGGAACAGAGAAACAGCTGCGTCGTCGTGTTCATGGGGAGCCAACCGGCTGGGTCGGAATGGAATGTGTGGTCGTGTTCATCGGGAGGGCTTGCACGGAACAGGCGATGGAAACGAGGCCTGGCATACCGCACAACGGAGGAAACGGCCCTGTGTTCGACCGCCCATGTTCGAAACAGGATCCTGTTGATCGGGAGGGGCCTGGCGTACCGCAAAACGGAGGAAACGGAGCTCCTACGGTCGAAACGGGGGTCCTGTTGATCGGGAGGGGTGTGGCATACCGCAAAATGGAGGAAACGGACCTCCTACGGTCGAAACGGGGGTCCTGTTGATCGGAACGG
>NC_041383.1:152304591-152316177 GCF_002162155.2 Triticum dicoccoides | reverse complement strand
GGACCTCCTACGGTCGAAACGGGGGTCCTGTTGATCGGGAGGGGTGTGGCGTACCGCAAAACGGACGAAACGGACTTGTGTTGGAGCGCTACGGTCGAAACGGGGGTCCTGTTCATCGGGAGGGGTGTGGCGTACCGCAAAACAGGACTCCACGGGATACTGTTCATCTCCACCGTCGACCTCCTCCAGCCTCCACGGGCTACCGTCGACCTCCTCCAGCCTCCACGGGCTCCTGTTCATCCAACCTCCACCGTGCGCTACTCCACCGGCTACTGTTCAACCACCCCTCCACCGTCTACTGTTCATCGAGCCCTCCACCGTCTACTGTTCATCCAGCCCTCCACACCACGGGGTCCTGTTCAACCACCCCTCCACGGCCACCCCTCCACCGTCTACTGTTCATCCAGCCCTCCACACCACGGGGTCCTGTTCATCCAGAGGCAACGCCACCCCTCACTGTTCATCCAACCCCGCCTGCCCCCCCCCCAATGCTCACTGTTCATCCAATCGATCGGCTTAAGTTAGCAGAAGTAGCGAAGGAATCGCTCCATCGGGTTTAGTTAACAGCCATCGATTGATCGCTCGGGTTCAGTAACGCATAGCCTACAGTGCAATCGCTCGGGTTCAGTTAGAGCCCAACGCCTCTCTCGGGTTCAGTTAGAGCCAACGCCTCGCACGTGTACAAGAGAAACGCGCATCGCTCGGCCCCCGACCTCCCACCGTAACCAGCAACTCCCCGAAATTTTCCTCCCCCTCGCTTCTACCACAGTTTTTTCCGTCATGGACGGCCCAAAGAATGCCATGCAGTTGCCTCTCCGGCCCGCCCAGGACGAAAAGCCCATTTTCTGTCATGATTTTTTGTCATAGAAGTAGGAGCCCACCACATCTATGATGATATCGGGTTTTGTCACAATTATCGTCATAGAAGTGTCATATGTATGATAGAAAAAAAATTCGTTCGACCCAAAATGTCACGGATGTGTCTTTTTTTGTAGTGAGTGTGCCTCCCCACTTGCCTGTTAAATATCGCTTATTTCCCACGCGTCACGATTGATGGTGCGGCTGGGTTACCCATGCCCGTATTGATGCAAATCCCGTGATAAGGGGACATGATCTCTGCTTCGACAAGACGTGCCGAGGAAACTGCCTCGCAATATGCGTTGTGGCTGGTTGTGGGAAAACGATTTGAATAATGACTCAACCGTAGTGTCATGTCACGTTGTCAGCAGATTACATTTGTGAAATATCATTCTCTCTACGGTGGTATGTGAAGATCATCCTGCAGATCCGGACACGGTTTAATTGTTCGATAATTACTTTGGAGTATTTGGGATGGAACCCGCCTTGCAATGCCGAAGACATAACTACGCGCCGGACTCATCATCATTGAAGCCTGGTTCAGGGGCTACTGCCGGAGTCCTGGAATAGGGGGTATCTGGACAGCCGGACTATATACTTTGGCCAGACTGTTGGACCGTGAAGATACAAGACTCAAGACTTCGTCTCGTGTTCGGATGGGACTCTCCTTTGCGTGGAAGACAAGCTTGGCGATTCGGATATTATATTTCCTTCTTTGTAACCGACTCCATGTAAACCCTAGCCCTCTCCGATGTCTATATAAACTGGAGGGTTCAGTCCTTAGAGAGAGAATCATAATCATCATAGGCCAGCTTCTAGGGTTTAGCCTCTACGATCTCGTGGTAGATCAACTCTTGTAACACTCATATCATCAATATCAATCAAGCAGGAAGTAGGGTTTTACCTCCTTCATGAGGGCCCGAACCTGGATAAACATTGTGTCCCTTAGATGCACAGATCGGGACCCCCTACCCGAGATCCACCGGTTTTGACACCGACAGTCACCGTGCGTCCTCTCGGACCATCGTGGCCAAAGCATACCGAGCCGGATTTTACTGGCCACATGCCAACGAGATGGCAAAGGAAATAGTAGACAAATGTGAAGGCTGTCAATTTTACTCCAACATGTCCCATAAGCCTTTGTCAGCTCTGAAGACTATTCCACTCGTCTGGCCTTTCGCTGTCTGGGGATTGGACATGGTCGGACCTTTGAGGACTGGTAGGAGTGGATTTACCCATGTACTGGTGGCAGTCGACAAGTTTACCAAATGGATCAAAGCCAAGCCCATTAAAAACCTTGAAGCAAGTACAACCGTAAGTTTCATCAGAGAATTGATATTCAGATATGGTGTTCCACACAACATCATCACAGATAACGGGTCGAACTTCGACTCTGACGAATTCAGAGCCTTTTGTGCCTCCCAAGGTACGAGAGTCGATTACGCTTCAGTCGCCCATCCTCAGTCGAATGGACAGGCTGAAAGAGCGAATGGATTGATTCTCAAAGGACTGAAACCCCGGTTGATGCGTGACCTCAAGCATGCAGCAGGAGCCTGGGTTGATGAACTTCCATCAGTATTTTGGGGATTGAGGACAACTCCTAATCGGTCGACTGGTCGAACTCCATTCTTCCTAGTCTACGGAGCTGAAGCCGTACTCCCAAGTGACCTGCTCCATAATGCGCCACGAGTCGAGCTCTTCTCAGAAGAGGAAGCAGAACAGGCTCAGCAAGATGCGGTTGATCTCCTAGAGGAAGAAAGAGAGATGGCCTTGATCCAGTCGACCATTTATCAAGAAGACCTGCGTCGATTCCATGCTAGAAACATAAGGGGTCGGGCATTTCAGGAAGGAGACTTGGTTCTTCGAGTGGACCAGCAGAAACCACACAAGCTCGCTCCTGCTTGGGAAGGCCCTTTCGTCGTCACCAAAGTGCTCCACAATGGAGCATATCGTCTTTTCAACGTCGAATACAATAAAGATGAGCCGCGCGCTTGGAATGCGGAACTGCTCCGCGCCTTTTACTCTTAAAGTACTTAGACTGTTGAGGTGTAATAAGAAGTACCTTTTAGTTCGATTATCAAAAGACATGATTTTTACAGTTTTCCCAATGATTCTTATTCATTTTTTGCATGATCTAAAATCCCCCAGTGGGTGCCTTAGCTGTGAATCCATTTCGCCTAAGTTGAAGAAAAAAATCCTACCGAGTGGTGAGCCAACCTCCCACTCAGAGGCTTAGCTGTGAATCCGTTTCGCCTAAGTATTAAAAATCCTATCGAGTGGTGAGCCAGCCTCTCACTCGGGGGCTTAGCTGCAGTTCAGTACCCGCCTAAGTATAAAAAATCCTACCAAGTGATGAGCCAGCCTCTCACTCGGAGGCTTAGCTGCAGTCTAGTACTCGCCTAAGTATAAAAAATCTTACCGAGTAATGAGCAATCCTCTCACTCGGGGTCTTAGCTGCAGTACAGTACTCGCCGAAGTATAAAAAATCCTACCGAGTGGTGAGAAGTCCTCTCACTCGGAGGCTTAGCTGCAGTCCAGTACTCGCCTAAGTATAAAAAATCCTACCGAATGATGAGCCTGCCTCTCCCTCGGGGGCTTAGCTGTAGTCCAGTACTCGCCTAAGTATAAAAAATCCTAGCGAGTGGCGAGCAATCCTCTCACTCGGGGGCTTAGCTGCAGTCCAGTACTCGCCTAAGTATAAAAAATCCTACCGAATGGCGAGCAATCCTCTCACTCGGGGGCCTTAGCTGTAGTCCAAGTACTCGCCTAAGTATAAAAAATCCCACCGAGTGGCGAGCAATCCTCTCACTCGGGGGCTTAACTGCAGTCCAGTACTCGCCTAAGTATAAGAATCCCAATCGAATGGGGCAGGTCGGCCACGAGTGTCGGTGTCAAAACCGATGGATCTCGGGTAGGGGGTCCCGATCTGTGCGTCTAAGGCTAATGGTAACAGGAGGCAAGGGACACAATGTTTACCCATGTTCGGGCCCTCTTGATGGAGGTAAAACCCTACTTCCTACTTGATTGATATTGATGATATGAGTGTTACAAGAGTTGATCTACCACGAGATCGTAGAGGCTAAACCCTAGAAGCTAGCCTATGATGTTTATGATTCTCCCCCTAAGGACTGAACCCTCCAGTTTATATAGACACCGGAGAGGGCTAGGGTTTACATGGAGTCGGTTACAAAGAAGGAAATATAATATCCGAATCGCCATGCTTGTCTTCCACGCAAAGGAGAGTCCCATACGGACACGGGACGAAGTCTTGAGTCTTGTATCTTCACGGTCCAACAGTCCGGCCAAAGTATATATTCCGGCTGTCTGGATACCCCCTAATCTAGGACTCCCTTAGTAGCCCCTGAACCAGGCTTCAATGACGATGAGTCCGGCGCGCAGTTCTGTCTTCGGCATTGCAAGGCGGGTTCCACCTCCAAATACTCCAAAGTAATTATCAAACACTTAAACCGTGTCTGGATCTGCAGGATGATCTTCACATACCACCGTAGAGAGAATGATATTTCACAAATGTAATCTGCTAACAACATGACATGACACTACGGTCAAGTCATTATTCGAACCATTTTCCCACAACCAGCCACAGCGCATATTGCGAGGCGGTTTCCTCGACACATCTTGTCGAAGCAGAGATCATGTCCCCTTATCACGGGATTCGCATCAATACGGGCATGGGTAACCCAACCGCACCATTAATCGTGGCGCTTGGGTAATAAGCAATATTTAACAGGCAAGTGGGGAGGCACACTGCTCTCGTCGCCTCTATAAAGGGATAAGGATTTCCCCATTTTCACCCACGCCTTCTTCCTCTTCTGCTTATCCTATTCTCGCACCCTCGAGCTCCAGCGCCCTAGTTCACACCTTCCCCGCACAGCCAAACATGTCCGGAGCAGGAGGCAAGTGGGTGACCTCCACCATTAAGGAGGAGCATATTACGAAGCTCTGGGCGGCCGGATACTTGGCCGCAGACATCGCGCACCGGCTACCGGACGCAGGGCAGATCATTTCAACTCCGGAATCCCACGAGAGGGTCGTGTTCTTTGCCCACTTCGTCTGTGACTGGGATTTCCACTTCATCCCTTCGTCCGCAGGCTCATGTTCTACTACGAGCCAAATTTCGTCCTCAACATCTCGGCATTTATCATCGTGTGCGAGGCCTTCCTCCGCATCAAGCCTCACTTCGGCTTGTGGCTATGAATCTTCTACGTGAAGCCGAAGATTGTGAGTGGCCAGCAAGCAGAGTGCGGAGGCGCCATGGTGGGCAAGATGCCCAATGTCACCTAGCTTGACGGCTCCTTTGCGGAGACCGTGAAAGGGTGGCAATCAGGGTGGTTCTACATCACCGAGCCACGCGACACCAACTGGGTGGTGGCCCCCAGATTCCGATCCGGAATTCCCATGCGGCTCACCTCCTGGGAAAAGAAGTTCCTGGCCTGGGGCGAGCCTGGGGAGCTGACCAAACTTCAGAACTGTATCAAGCATATGATTGACAAGAACATCAAGCTTGTCAACGTAGTCCAGGTCATGCTCGTCCGCTGAATTCTTCCGTGCCAAAGACAGGCTTTTAATCTGTGGGAGTTTGTCCTGGCCGAACACCGGACACTCCGAGAGCTCTACGACACGACACTCAAGGACGCATGGAAGGTGTTGTTCAAGGGCTCCGAAACACCTCCTCCCACGTCCAAGGACCACGGACTCCACGCCGCACGGCCCCCTCGTCCGGTGAGTCTTCTAACCATCACCAGATGTAGTTTTCCTAGCATTTTCATGGGAGGATATTAAGTCATCGTGTGTACTTAATCAGGAGTACGTGGAGACGGCGGAGCAGATCGACTGTCCGGCTCCATTGCCAGAAGTTCTGGCGACCGCTCTCCTGATGGAGATGCTAGTCCCGGCTCCTTATAAGGCGCCGGGGAAGAAGGTCGAAAAGAAGGCCCCGAGGACCAGGAAGGGTCTCCAGCGCAAGGCCGTACAAGACGCCTCGTCCGAAGATGACGAGGCACACTCCTCCCACGGAAGGGAGGAGAAAGAAAGGGCCACCCCATCCGAGGAAGCCGAAGGGTCTGAGAGGGCGGCCCAAGGGACCAGGAAGGGTCCCCGACGCAAAGCCGTCATAGGCTCGTCGTCCGAGGACAACGAGGCAGATTCTTCCCGCGGAGGCAGGGAGGACCACGAAGAAATGCCACCTCCCCGCACTAGGGAGGAGAAGAAAAGGAAAGACGCCCCATAGGGGGAGGCTGGGATACCCAAGAAGGGAAAGGTGTCCCTTCCGGATTACTCCACCACGACCACCTACAGCGAGGAGGAGTGGCTGCCCAGGGGGAAGCCCCTAGTAAGATCGTAAGTATCTGCACTTCTATTGTACCTTAGTGCGACTTTGCTTCATAGTCTGTTATAACGCCGAACACACATATGCAGTCGGGCCAGGGCCCATCCCGAGGTATCTTCTTCGGATGGGTCTTTGAGCGATTCGGCGATGAATCCGCTCCCAACGGCCACTTCCCCTCGGCCTGCGGACGACACGGAGGTGTTATCCCAAAGGCTCCCTGAGCAAGGGGAGGTGACTCTGGAGACGCCCCAAGGCGAAATTCCATACGCCAGGCACACGGGGCGCCGAATCCCCGTGGATTGTGTCAACGGGAGCCACAGCAAGTCGGGATCCCAGCCAGACACTATACCGGAACCTCCAAAGGCTCCAAATTCGGGCAGGCAGCCCCTCGCTAAGGAGGGCGGGCCATCTGTGCCGATGACTTCCGTTACGCCAGAGGCATCGGATAGTCTGCTGGAAGCGCTTCGTGGTGCTTCCATGGATGAAGAGCACCGCACTCTTATGAGTGCGGTTATTCAGAAGGTCCTGTCCGCCAAGAGCAGACTAACTGAAGCCTGCACCAGCCTTCTAACAGGCTTTGAGGTAAGTAATCAAAAAGTGTGCAAATATCACTCGATAGGTAGTAGCCCCTGATACTTTGTTTCGTGTTCGGAACGAAAAGCCAAATGGAGGGTCAATTTTAATCTGCATGAGTCTAATATTAGGTGCCTTATGTGAATATGTAGGCGGTGCTGGTTGCCGCTGCTGCCCGCACGGCCGAGGTCGTCGGACTCAAACGGGACCTGGAGCAGGCCCAGGGAGAGCTCGGCCTCACGAAGAGGCAGCTCGAAGAGAACAAAGGTGAGTGATACCCCATTCACATATCATAAAGAATAGACAAAATTGGTGATTCTGACGACAAAGCGTCGTAACTTTGTAGTAGGGGCCACAACCGAAGTGGCGTCCCTGAAGAAAGCGTTATCCGAGGCCGAAGACAAGGCGGCCATGGAGCGCATTGAGCGCGAAAAGCAGAGTGCTCGGGTAGGCGAGGTACATCAAGAGCTCCAGGAGCTCGGCAAGAAGTTCGAGTCCTTGGAGCGTGACTTCAAGACGAAGGAGTCTGAGCTTGCGAAGGCCCTTTTGAGCATGAAAGATGCCAAGGCCGAAGACGAAAAGGCCCAGCGGGAAATCCAAGCAGCCAAGAAGATAGCGGCGAGTAAGACATTCTTTATGCAAAGCAAGCATGTGGAGGAGGCGTTTCTTTTACTTACCCAAATTCGGAGCTCTCCAGGGGTATTCGCAGATCTGCCATGCGGCGTATCTGATGCTGCGGAGTTCTACCGTGCCGAGGAGGGGAGCTCAACAGAGAAGTTGTTCTGGTCCCAGTATGCTGGAGCCGAACACTCGATGCCTCGGAGTGACCAACTGAAGCAGTTGGTTGAACTCCATAGGGCGGCCGAAGTGGCTATGAAAGATTTCATAGTCCGGATGTGGCCTTGTGAGCCCCTGCCCGCCAGCTACTTCGGCCTGATAAAGCGGATGGTGAATGCCTGTCCGTGGCTTGAAGTGATCAAGCGATCCGTTTGCATTGAGGGTGCCCGCCGAACCTTTGCTCGTGCGAAGGTGCATTGGGGCAAGCTAGACGCGGAGAAGCTGGTGAAGGATGGACCTCCAGAGGGCAAGGCGCATCGCTATCCGGAAAAATATTATGATGGCGTTATGAAAGGCGCTCGTCTTGTGGCTGATGAATGTACCAAGGACACGCTCTTGGAGTGAATGTACTTCTGTCATTTTTGTAATATAAAGACGAAGTTACTTGCACTATATAGCGCTTTTTGATTTAAAATATTACCTTTTGTGCGGCTATTTATAAAATTCTGAAAGTAGGCTAGTCGTCGGCTTCTGCCCCCATATAACTAGTATCGGGGTGTTCCTGGAAAAAAACCAGACACTCTTTACCCAAATTTTTGGTCCCTAGAGGAGGTGTTTGGCGCAGCGAACAAGGCAATCGGACTATGCGGCTTTATAACTTTCACTTAGCCATAGAAGTCTACAATTTTAAATTTCGGCGAAGCCCCTAGAATTCGGAAAGCCGAATCGGGGTGCTATACACGCCTAAATTGGACAAGGCCAATTCCTCGCCTAAAGCGGAAAAAATCTTTAAGGATTTTAAGACCTCTCAAACAGCGACCAACTCTCACCACATCATGCCAGTCAGTTTTCGGCTTTCTCTACTGAGGTGCTCATCCGGAAGAACCGGGACACAATCGCAGTAGTTCTCCCTGCGCTACCTTAGCCGATATAACGGAACGTAAGGTACCAAAACAAGGGAGCCGGGCTAACCCAACTATTGACCCAAGACATGATTCAGAGCTGATGCATATAATGCTATAAGTTTGGGGTGCCGCACTGTTGAAAGTGTTCGGACTTATCTTGTCGTATTACGGGGCACCATAAGAAGCCCCTGGCAAACTTAACGTACCAAAGTGTATAGATGCAATAAACATTTATCGAAAAGATGTGCAGAGGAATAATAAGCTGACGCTGTATATAATTTTCCATTGATGTATAATACGTCTAATCGTATGTTTACAATGAATGCGTTAAGCAGAGGTAACTAGGACTATTTGACATGTCCAATCCAAGGGCGGGCCGCATATAGGTAAATAAAACAGGTATAACGATCGTGAATAGATTCCACCTGGGTATTCCTTTCGTGCGTAAAGCCTTTTGCCTCCTTGGATTTCTCTCCTGTGGAAGTCCGATAATCCGGCTCTTCTGAAGAGGCTGCCCCGAAGCAGGGTCCTGAAAGATAAAGGGGGTTATTAAAGTATGTTGCGGCTGAACCGCACTGTTGACTGTGCCACTATTGCGCCTCCGCCTGTGCCCATGGTATTTCGAGTGCATAATTGTGTACGTGCGGCACAAATGTTGCCTTAATGGGGCTGGAGCGGAGGCCGGACTGCTAGTCGTGCTCTTGGCGTGCCTGGCGATCCTATTGCGGGGTACTTCGGACTCGTTTGACGGTGTTCGGAGTTATTGTCACCAGATTGGTGGTTTGCCGAGGGAAGCTGCTTTGCACTTCTGCCGCGAGGGCTGCAGTATGCTCTTCTGTACGGAGAGAGCGGTCCATGTTTCCGTTGACTGTTATGACCCCGCGAGGTCCTGGCATCTTGATCTTAAGGTATGCATAGTGTGGTACCACATTGAATCGAGCGAATGCGGTTCGTCCAAGTAGTGAATGATAGCCGCTACGGAAAGGGGTGATGTCAAAGATTAACTCCTCACTTCGGAAGTTATCCGGAGATCCGAAGACCACCTCCAATGTTATGGAGCCCGTGCAACGGGCCTCTACCCCTGGAATTACACCTTTAAAGGTAGTTTTAGTGGGCTTGATCCTTGAAGGGTCAATGCCCATTTTTTGCACTGTGTCCTGATAAAGCAGGTTCAGGTTGTTGCCTCCGTCCATAAGGACTCTTGTGAGGTGAAATCCATCGATGATTGGGTCTAAGACCAATGCGGCCGAACCGCCGTGACGGATGCTGGTAGGGTGATCCCTACGATCAAAGGTGATCGGACAGGCTGACCATGGGTTGAATTTTGGGGCAACTGGCTCCATCGCATAGACGTCCCGTAGTGCTCGCTTTCGTTCCCGTTTGGGGATGTGGGTAGCGTTGTTGACCGTTTTCATCTGTGTTCAGACGCTGGGGTTCTTCATCATCATCATTATGCAGCCCCTTGTCCTTGTTCTCTGCATTTATCTTGCTAGCTTGGTTGAACACCTTGTTCTCTGCATTTATCTTGCTAGCTTGGTTGAACACCCAGCAGTCTCTATTAGTGTGATTTGCTGGCTTATCCGGGGTGCCGTGAATTTGGCATGAGCGGTCAAGTATGCGGTCCAGACTGGACGGTCCCTGATTGTTTATTTTGAACGGCTTTTTCCGCTGATCGGATTTTGAGCCACTGAATCCGGCATTGACTGTCGTGTCTTCAGTGTTGTCACCGTTGTTCCGACGCTTATGTGTGTTGTGCCGTGGCTTGCCGTTATTGTTGCGGACGTCTAAAGTGTCGGAGTTTATAGGTGTGGTGCTACTGCGGGCCAACCAGCTGTCCTCGCCCGCGCAAAAGCGGGTCATGAGTGTTGTGAGGGCCACCATGGACTTTGGTTTCTCCTGGCCGAGGTGTCGGGCGAGCCACTCGTCATGGATATTATGCTTAAAGGCCGCCAGGGCTTCGGCGTCCGGACAGTCGACTATTTGGTTCTTTTTGGTTAGGAACCGAGTCCAGAATTTTCTGGCTGACTCTTCGGGCTGTTGGGTGATGTGGCTCAACTCATCAGCATCCGGTGGTCGCACGTATGTGCCCTGGAAGTTGTCGAGGAAAGTGTCCTCCAGGTTTTCCCAACTGCCAATGGAATTTGCTGGCAAGCTATTTAGCCAGTGCCTGGCTGGTCCTTTGAGCTTAAGAGGAAGATACTTTATGGCGTGTAGATCGTCACCGCGGGCCATGTGAATGTGGAGAAGGAAATCTTTGATCCATACCGCGGGGTCTGTTGTGCCATCGTATGATTTAATGTTTACGGGTTTAAACCCTTCTGGGAATTCATGATCCATTACTTCATCAGGGAAGCAGAGAGGGTGTGCGGCGCCTCTGTGCCGGGCTATGTCGTGACGCAGTCTGACTAAGTCTGGTTGGTTGCGTTCGTCCCGGCCGGATTTATTATTGGTGTATCCGGCATGACAGTCATCGTCATATGCTGTGGAGCGCCCCCGTGATCCGTAGATCGATCTTGGTTGTCCTGCATTGTTTTCCAATATGTCTCGCAGGTCCTGTGTATTGCCACGGGCCGTAGTGAACTGGCGTGGGAGTGCGGGCTGGTATTCGGGCTGATATGCCATTTTATCCCGGCCACAAGGTGGCCGCTCAGCTGTGTGGCACTCGAGTCCATATTCCTTGGCTGCTAGGACTTCTGTCCATCTGTCTGTGAGCAGGTCTTGATCAGCTTGGAGTTGTTGCTGCTTCTTTTTCAGGCTCCTCGCAGAAGCGATAAGCCGGCGCTTGAAGCGCTCCTGCTCTACGGGGTCCTCAGGCATGCCGAACTCATCATCGTCGAGGCTAATCTCGTCTTCGGAGGGCGGCATGTAGTTGTCCTCCTCCGGATATCCGTTTGTCGCCTATTCGTCTGGGCTGTCCTACCCGTCTTCCTGTTCGGCCTGCTCCAAGGCAGGCTTGTCGGGGTTGTATTCATCTTCGGCACCATCTGGATTGTTTTTGTCTCCAGTGTCGGTATCGCTGTGGCGGGGCTTGGAACGGCGTTGACGACGCCCATGCTTTGCTTTCTTCCTTGAGGGGTTATCCTCCTTCGCCTCCTCGCCATTGGTTTCTTTTGGAGTGTCCACTAT
>NC_041383.1:152279453-152304201 GCF_002162155.2 Triticum dicoccoides | reverse complement strand
GACTGTCCACCGCCCCATGGGAGGTGGTTCATGTTCTTCTCCTACATCGTCGTCCATACCATTGATGTCTTCGGAGTCAAAATCAAGCACGTCGGTCAAATCATCAACCGTGGCTATGAAGTGGGTGGTGGGTGGGCAACGAATTCCCTAGTTGCCAGCTTCCCACTCGAGCCGGACATAGTTCGGCCAAGAGTCTCCTGACAAAGAGAGAGACTTTAACGAGTTTAGCATGTCGCCAAAGGGCGAGTGCTGAAAATATCCGCAGTGGTGAACTCCATTACCGGGGCCCAACCAGATTCGGCGGGCTCGGGGGTGCACGGACTGGAACCTACAACCGGATACAAGCTCTACCGCCGATAAGGGTGCAGCCTTCGGGGCAGGGTCCATCCACCCATCCTCGGGCGACGCATCCTGCCCCGGATTTAGGTCCGGGGCTCCTGCAGGGGCGATATCCCAAGAATTGTCCGACAGCAGGTCTAAGCCATGCTCATCATGACTGTCCGGCGCTCCTGGCATAGGCCCGAACCCGTTGAAGATCAAGTCTCCGCGGATATCTGCCGTGTAGTTTAGGTTTCCGAACCTGACCTGATGGCTAGGGGTGTAGCTATCGATCTGCTCCAGATGGCCAAGCGAATTGGCCCGCAGTGCGAAGCCGCCGAACACGAAGATCTGTCCGGGTAGGAAGGTCTCACCCTGGACCGCGTTATTGTTGATGATTGAAGGAGCCATCGAGCCTTGCAGCGACGACACAGAGGAACTCTCAATGAAAGCACCAATGTCAGTGTCAAAACCGGCAAATCTCGGGTAGGGGGTCCCGATCTGTGCGTCTAAGGCTAATGGTAATAGGAGGCAAGGGACACAATGTTTAACCAAGTTCGGGCCCTCTCGATGGAGGTAAAACCCTACTTCCTGCTTGATTGATATTGATGATATGAGTGTTACAAGAGTTGATCTACCACGAGATCGTAGAGGCTAAACCCTAGAAGCTAGCCTATGATGATTATGATTCTGTCTCTAAGGACTAAGCTCTCCGGTTTATATAGACACCGGAGAGGGCTAGGGTTTACATGGAGTCGGTTACAAAGAAGGAAATATAATATCCGAATCGCCAAGCTTGTCTTCCACGCAAAGGAGAGTCCCATCCGGACACAGGACGAAGTCTTGAGTCTTGTATCTTCACGGTCCAATAGTCCGGCCAAAGTATATAGTCCGGCTGTCCGGATACCCCCTAATCCAGGACTCCCTCAGTAGCCCCTGAACCAGGCTTCAATGACGATGAGTCCGGCGCGCAGTTCTGGATTAGCATTAGTTACTTTGGTTTATTGCAACAATTCCTTGGTGCCGTATCGCGGATCGATTCCATGAAGAGGTCGGCGTGCATAGAGGGTGCACGGATGGCTCTTGCCCATGTTAAAGCATACTGGACAGATATGGAGGCCACCATCGTTGCGACCCAAAATCCGGCGGGCGGCCAGGGTCCGACCGAGCATATCTTGGAGCAGGTAGTAGAAGGTGCTCGCTTAATAGAGGCTCAGTGCTCGAAGAATGTCATGTTCGAGTGACAGATCGTGTCATTGTAAAAACCATGTTATTTTGATTATGGGGGCTATATTTATACGTTTTGCCCGAAAGTATTATTGTGCCTTGTGCGGCCGTTTTTATGTATATGTGTAATCTGAAAGTTAGCTGTCATTGGCTTCAGCCCCCACACATACAATGCAGGGGTGTTCGCAAAAAGAATGCGTAATCACACTTGATCCAACATCTTGGTCCATTAAGGAGGTGATCGCACGTCGAACTAGGCAACCGTACTATATAGCTGTAACACTTTCACTTAGCCATAGGAGTTTGACGGTGGGGCTACTATGTAGCCCTTGGTACCTTCGCGTGCATCCGAATATGGGCGCGTGTGTACATGACCGGGAAAACGGTCCTTCGTTAATGCGGAGGGATCCTAAAGATTCCAATAGGTCTTCGAGTGGTTGAACAGTCTCTCGCTATATCATGACAGTCAGTTTTTGGCTTTCTCTACTGAGGTGCTCATCCGGAATAACCAGGGCACAATCGCAGTAGTTCTTCTTTGGCCGCCTTAGCCGATAAGAACAGAGCGTAAGGCGGCAAACCCAGGAGCCGGGCAAACCCAACATTTTGACCAAAGACATATAAGGCCAAACTCGCGACGCCGAACACTCCCAAAGGTATTCGGACTTTATAATGTATACTGGGCTGAGTAACGCCCTTTATATATGAACCCTGCATTCCCAAGCATGTGCATTAATCTGTCGTGGCGAAATGCCAATAGCTGCAGTATCCTCTGCGGGTGTAGTACCCATGGGATGTGTAAGCAACAAGAGACAATAAAGAAGGTTTACACAGGGGCTTAATCTAAAGAGAAACCTTTGAGCGGGGCCCTGTTGCACGTCTGCGCCTTTGTCCCCGTTGTGCCGTGTCCTGGGAGGGTGTCGCACGAATGGTGTTTGTAAAAAGAAAAACTCATGTATAAGAGTGTGACATAAGCGTGCGAAAAGTTAGCTATCACTAATGGATAGTAAAGGTGTAAGACATTGGCCTGTTAATAAGGTTAGGCCGAGAATTGGGCTTTATTAATTATCTATAGCCCCTAGTGTCCTCTATGGGATTACATGTGTGGCGCCTAGATCAGATTGATCTGGGCTTCCAGACTCGTCTAACCGTGTCCGTGGTCTTAACGACCAATCATGCTTTCTGGTATTAGATGCCGCTTAGAGTCTGGCTGCTGGAGCCGTCGCGTATTCCTCCGCGCGTAAGGAACGCTCTGTACTTCCGTTAATGGTGATGACGCCGCGTGGACCGGGCATCTTAAGTTTAAGGTAGGCGTAGTGCGGTACTGTGTTGAAGCAGGCAAAGGCCGTTCTCCCAAGCAATGCGTGATAACTGCTTTGGAGGGGGGCGATCATGAAGAGTAGTTTTTCGCTTCTGAAGTTGCCTGGGGAGCTGAATATCACCTCTAGTACGAGGGAGCCCCTGCAGTGGGCTTCGACGCCTGGTATCACCCCTTCAAAGGTGGTGTTACTGTGGTTGATTCTGGATGGGTCTATCCCCATCCTTCGGACAGTGTCCTGGCATATTAGATTAAGACTACTGCCGCCGTCCATGAGGACGTGAGTAAGATGGTATCCGTCGATTATTGGGTCGAGCACCAAGGCAACTGATCCTCTGTACCGAATACTAGTCGGGTGGTCCCTGTGATCGAAAGTGATCGAGTAACCCGACCAGTGGTTAAGTTTGGGGGCAACAGGCTCTATAGCGTATGCGTCTCTGAGCGCACGTTCGCGCCTTCTCGTGGATATGTGAGTCGCATGGATCATGTTTACTGTTTTTACCTCTGGTGGGAATTTTTCTGTCCCCCAGTGTTCGGCTGGCGAGGCTCATCCTCGTACTCGCTTGGTGTTTCCCCTCCCTTGTGCTCGGCATTTAATTTGTTGGCCTTCTTGAAGACCCAGCATTCTCTGTGAGTGTGGTTCGCAGGTTTTTCGGGGGTGCCATGAATTTGGCACAGTCTGTCCAGGACTTTGTTCAAGCCGGACGGTCCCTCTTTGTTGCCTTTAAATGGCTTCTTTTGTTGACCGGGTCGAGAGCCCTTGAATCCGGCGTTGACCATTGTGTTGTTCGGACTTTCTTCCGTGTTTCCACGTTTGTTTTTATTGCACCGTGGCTTCCCATTTCCATCCCTTATTTCGGATGTACTTGGGTCGCTGGTGCCTCTACGGTCCAACCAGCTGTCTTCACCCGCACAAAAGCGGGTCATAAGGCTTGTTAGGGCTGCCATTGTCCTCGGTTTTTCTTGGCCGAGGTGTCTGGCGAGCCACTCATCCCGGATACTGTGCTTGAAGGCCGCTAGGGCTTCAGCATCCGGACAGTCAACAATTTGGTTCTTCTTAGTGAGGAATCTGTTCCAAAGCTTGCGGGCGGACTCTCCGGGCTGTTGAATTATGTGACTTAAATCGTCTGCGTCCGGAGGTCGGACATAGGTCCCTTGAAAATTGGCCCTGAAAGCATCCTCGAGTTCCTCCCAACTTCCAATTGAATTTTTGGGGAGGTTTTTCAACCAGTGTCAAGTTGGTCCCTTCAACTTGAGGGGAAGGTATTTGATGGTGTGGAGGTCGTCCCCACGAGCCATGTGAATATGCAGGATAAAATCCTTAATCCAGACCCCGGGGTCTGTCGTTCCATCGTATGCCTCTATGTTCACAGGTTTAAAACCTTGTGGAAATTCATGGTCCAGTACCTCTTCGATGAAGCACAGAGGATGAGCGGCCCCTCTGTTTGTGGACATGTTGTGGCATGTCGTTGGCTGTTGATGTGTCCGGTACTGATTCCGAACTAGTATTCGATCAGTCTGGTCATTTTGGTGACCATAGTCCTGTGCCGAGGCACGTCCTCTAGATCCATAGATGGACCTGGTCGCGCCAGCCTTTTTATCCAGGAGCTCACGTAAATTGTGTGTGTCGTTAGTAGCTGCTCTATTGCGGTTTCGAAGTGGTTTGTTAGGCCTATTGGCCGTATTGTTCTTCGGTGGAACGACCTCGTCGTCGAATTCTGGTAGCAGCTTGCGCTTTGTATAGCTCTTTGTTTGGCGGTCGTCACCGTACTTTTCTTCAGCGTCTAGTACTTTATTCCATCTGCGATTGAGCGTTTCCTGTGCGGCTTTAAGCTTTTGCTTCTGCTTCTTTAGATTTCTCGCAATGGCCATAAGCCTTCTGTGGAGGTTATCCCGTTCCAAGCGTGTTTCCAGGATGATGAATGCATCATCATCCGGACTGTGCTCTTGTCCCGGGGCGGTTTGATGAGTTCGTCCTTTGGGATCGTTGTGGTCGGGTGTCTGCTCCGAGTTGTGTTCAGCGTGACCTGGCTCATCATGCTCCATTTCTGGGTCCATATGGTCGTTGTTGCCTTCGGATTTGACTGGGGTGTCGATCTTTCTAGCGCTGTTATCGCTATTTTTACTGTTGCTGGACTTGGAGCGGCGTCTGCGCCGTCGTTTTGGCTTTTGTCCGGGGGTTTTATCCTCTGGTTTGTCGCCGTCGTCCTCCTTAGGCGTATCCACCATGTATACATACGTATGACGAGGTGGCAGTCCAGCGCCCCATTGGTTCTGAATCGTCTCCTGTGCCGATGTCCATACCTTCGGTATTATTAGAGTCGAAGTCAAGCATGTCTGATATATCGTCGACAGTGGCTATGAAGTGGGTGGTGGGTGGGCAACGAATTCCCTTGTCACCAGCTTCCCACTCGAGCCGGACATAGTTCGGCCGAGAGTCTCCTGACAAAGAGAGAGACTTTAACGAGTTCAGCATGTCGCCAAAGGGCGAGTGCTGGAAAATATCCGCCGCAGTGAACTCCATTACCGGGGCCCAACCAGATTCGGCGGTCTCGGGGGTGTGCGGACTGGAACCTACAACCGGATACGAGTCCGGGGGTCCGGAGTCACAGGCTTCCTTGGGGGTGAAGTCTGTGTTCGGCTCTACCACCGATGGGTGTGTAGCCTCTGGGGCGGGGTCCATCCACCTGTCCTCGGGCGACGCAATCTGCTCCAGATTTAGGTCCGGGGCTCCTGCAGGGGCGATATCCCGAGCATTGCCCGACAGCAGGTCTAAGCCGTGCTCATCGTGACTGTTCGGCGCTCCTAGCATAGACCCAAATCCATTGAAGATCGAGTCTCCACGGATATCGGCCGTGTAGTTTAGGTTTCCGAACCTGACCTGATGGCCAGGAGTGTAGCTGTCGATCTGCTCCAGATGGCCAAGCGAATTGGCCCGCAGTGCGAAGCCACCGAACACGAAGATCTATCCGGGGAGAAAAGTTTCACCCTGGACCGCATTGTTGTTGCTGATTTAAGGGGCCATTGAGCCTTACAGCGACGACATAGAGGAACTCCCAATGAAAGCACCAATGTCGGTGTCAAAACCGGCGGATCTCGGGTAGGGGGTCCAGATATGTGTGTCTAAGGCTAATGGTAACAGGAGGCAAGGGACACAATGTTTACCCAGGTTTGGGACCTCTTGATGGAGGTAAAACCCTACTTCCTACTTGATTGATATTGATGATATGAGTGTTACAAGAGTTGATCTACCACGAGATCGTAGAGGCTAAACCCTAGAAGCTAGGCTATGATGATTATGATTCTCCCTCTAAGGACTGAACCCTCTGATTTATATAGACACCGGAGAGGGCTAGGGTTTACATGGAGTTGGTTACAAATAAGGAAATATAATATCTGAATCGCCAAGCTTGTCTTCCACGCAAAGGAGAGTCCCATCCAGACACAGGACGAAGTCTTGAGTCTTGTATCTTCACAGTCCAACATTCCGGCCAAAGTATATAGTCCGGCTGTCCGGATACCCCCTAATCCAGGACTCCCTCAGCGACCCCTCCCCCCGGGGCCGCACCATCAAGAAGAAGGACGAGATTGTGCGCACTGTCAAAGGCTCATCCAACAGCCGGCGCCGAGGCAAGCTGCTTTCAGGAGCGTCAAGACCATTGCTGAGTGCCTTGCTGATGAGCTGATCAATGCTGCCAAAGGCTCGTTCAACAGCTAATGCCAAGGCAATTGCTTTCAGGAACATCAAGACCATTGCTAAGTGCCTCGCTGATGAGCTGATCAATGCTGCTCAAGGCTCGTCCAACAGGTCGATTGCGACCTCTTCCTCAAAAGCTGCATCAGGAGTACAAAAACTAATCCGAGAGAATATAAACACAGCATATTTACAGATAAGCCCAGGGCAGATAAATCCAAAGGTTTCTAAATCGCAGATTAAAGTACTCGGGCATCATGCCTGAAGGAGTTTTAACGATTACAAAATCACTCGGCATTCCGAGGCAAATAAAGGCGAAGCATAATGTTTTTTGGTCACTCGGCGGGAGAAGGGCTGGCTGGATCGCAGAAGCTGTTGAGGCCGATACTGTCAGCAATACGAGTGGCTGCCTCAAGGAAGGTGTCCATGAATGTTCTGAAGGAGTGCTTCTTTGTATTCGCAACCCTGAGGGCCGCCGGCTTGTCTTCTCTAGGCTCCTTGCAGTGCACTCGAACCAACGATAGGGCGCCGTCAGCACCACAGCGGGCGGATGACTTCTTCCACTCTTGTACTCGGCCAGGAATCTGATCGAGTCGAGTCATCAGCAACTCGAGGTCTTGAGAAAGGTCCGCCTGAGGCCATAGTTCAGCGTCCACTCAGGTCATCGCAGCCTTCAGTCGGGCCAGATAGGCAACACCATCGTCCAAGCGTGATTCCAATCGCAGCAAGTTCATCACAACATCATCTTTCACGGGACAATTGATGGGGTCGAGACCTGTCTCGACTCGCCCAGTTTCAGCTTCAAAGTCCTGGCAAAGTTCTGTTCCATCGCGAAAAACAATGAGTCGACAATATTACAACATACTCCGATCGACGACAATTAACTAGTTGAGTGACTATACCTTCAAGCTTCAGAACTAGTTTCGCGGCAAGTTGTCCCAGATAGGACTCTAACTTGCCTGTCTTGGCTCTGAGGCCTCCAACTTCAGTGGTCAGGTTCTCCTTATCCTTTTTCAGTTGCTCTACTTCTCGATTGGCTTCTGAGATGGCGGTCTTCAACTTCGTGTTCTCCTCTTCCAACTGGCCAACTGAAGCCAGCTTATGTTCCGCAAGCGTCGTCTTATCACGTGCTTCCTTCCGAGCAGCAGCAAGGTCCTTGTCCTTCTTCTCCAAAGCTTCCTTCATTCTCTCTAAAGAAACAACACTCTTCAGACGAGCCTGAAGTTGACAGTTTTCACTATGCACATCTGCTTGTGTGAAGTCACTCGGTTCAAAGAGACTGAAAGAAAAAGCAGTGAAAGATGCGAGCTACTAAGTAGACAAGACAATCGAATGGTTACCTCCCATGATGGCCGTCTCTTGTTGAGCATTCTTGAGGTTATTCTTTGCGAGTTCCAGATCGAGTTCAACGCTGATATGCTTCTTCTTTATCTCGAAAAGTCGAGCTCCAAGATCACAAGACCTCTGCAGTCAGCGAGAAAGATATGTCAGTCGATAGAAACAAGAGGCAGTGACAGTGAAAAGTTACCCTAAGACTACTGCCGAACCAAATATTCAATAGTAGTCTCGGGGACTACACCCAATGGGTGCACTTAGTGTGCCCCCACTGGTTCAGATCAACACTCAGCTGGGTCTGCCCAGCGTGAGTCAAAAAATAGAAAGAGAAGAGATAAAATTCTAAGACCTCAGCCGACTGCAAGCAGTCGACTGTGGTCTCGGGGACTACACCCAGTGGGTGCACTCGGCGTGCCCCCACTGGTCCAGACAAATTACTAAGACTCAGTTCGAGTCGAGTGGAGTGGAAGATTTCCTAAACTCTAGATAAAGGCACACCCCAGTGGGTGATCGGATATAAAACAACATTCAAAAGTTCAGTCGGAGTTCACTGACCTGAACATTGGTCTGCAGGGTAGTGCTGGAGTTGTAAGCCACCTGACTAGCCTCGTGCATCACCTTGACCTCCTCCATGACAAGGTTCACCTAGCGAAGAGCCTCCCTGGCAGCACTCGGCGAGTCGTCCGGGGTCTGATATGCAGCGAAGAGTGATGGCTCCAGGGCGGTCGAGGCAGTTACTGGAGTGGAAGGAGTCGGGGCAGTCGATCCCGACGGACGATCAGTCGTCAACGGGGTGGCGAACGTGACATTGGTCCAAACTGGTTCTCCGGAATGTTCGACCACCACCTCAAGCGCCGGCGTCGACTGAGGGACTTGAACTTCAAGCCTCCTCCTGCTTGAGCCCCCACTCCTCTTCCTCCTCTCCTGTAGAGGCACTTCTTCTTCTTCATCATCAGGGAGCACGACGACCTCTTACGGAACTACAGAAAGAGAGAAATATCGGAAATTCAGCCGATTAATGATTCACTCGACTCAATGAAGCCTGGTCGAACGGACTTACCAGCTCGAGAGGTGGCCTCCTCGTCTCCTGGTGCCTTGTAGATGTCCATGTAAGTGGCAGCAGAGATGGGGCTAGAAAGATACATGATCCGGTTGGCCAGAACAAAAACTTCAGTCGACCTACGTAAACACAAGCGAGACACTCACCCCTAAGCAAGAGGGACGTCCATCTTGATCTGAGGCAAAGTCTTCCGAGCCTTGGGAGGAACCACCTTGGGTTGCTTGGCGACCTTCTCCGTCGGCTCCGAAGTCGATGTCTGAGTGCGCTTCTGAGTGTGGGTACTCGGAGCCACGTTCTTCCTGCGCCCGCCCGCCGGGTCATGCTGCTGCTTGGATCGATGTTCGGAGCGCGGCGGCGAGTCGACTTCTTCCTCGTCGTCTGACTCCTTGCTCTCCTCCTCCTCTTCATCTGAAGACTCCCAGTCGCCACTCTCCTCTGCGCTGGCCTCTCCCTCCTAGCCCTGCTCCAAAGCTTGTTCGCCGTTGGGCATCGAAAACATCTTAGTGAAAACCTATAGGACAAATCAGTCGAGTAAAAGTCAGTCAACGTCAAGTACAGTCGAAACGTATATGCAAGGCAGTCGGAATAAAGAGCATACCTTGTCGGGCGGATTGTTGTCGCTGAAGGGGATGACTCGCCTGGATCCTCTGGGGTTGGCCTGATTGCCTGTGATGCTCCTCAACCACATGGCCATGGTCTTGGGTGGCACTTCTTCTGGATGGACCCGAGCGATGTCGTCAGACCCGGAGTACAGCCACATAGGATGGTCATGAGCCTGAAGAGGCTGGATGCGTCGACTGAGGAACACTTCCAGCAGGTCCAGGCCGGTGACATCCTCATTAATAAGTTGGACCACTTTCTCCACCAACATCTTCTCAGCAGCAGTCACTTTCAGTGCAGCAGGAGTCTGAACACGGTCGAATGTGAAGTGGGGAAGGCCAGTCGACTGACCTGGAGTTGCGACGTCCTGGCAGTAGAACCAGGTCGACTGCCAGCCTCTAACCGATTCAGGGAGAGTCATAGCAGGGAAAGCACTCCTATGCCTCTTCTAAATACCCAAACCCCCACACATCTGGATGACATGGGTCTTTGAGTCACTCGTTTTTGCTTTCTTGACCGACTGGGATCGGATGGTGAAGATATGTTTGACGAGACCCCAGTGCGGTTGACATCCCAAAAAGTTTTCACACATCGACACGAACGCGGCCAGATACGTGATGGTGTTGGGGGAAAAATGGTGGAGTTGAGCACCGAATAAATTCAAGAATCCCCGGAAGAAGGGGTGCGGAGGGAGCGAAAAACCCCAGTCGACGTGGGTGGCGAGTAGTACGCACTCACCCGGTCGAGGCTGCGGTTCCATCTCCCCCTCCGGCAGCCTTGCCGCTCCCTTGGCGATTAGTCCGGACTCCACCAGCTCATCCAGATCTTCTTACCGGGGCGAAGACCGGATCCAATCGCCCTGGATCCAGCCCGGCGGCAGCCCCGCGCGCAATGACGACCCATGGTTCTGCTTCTTGCCTTTCACCGCCGCCGTTGCCTTCTTTGCGCGCTCTAGCGCCGCCGTCTTGTCCTTCACCATGGCGGCGGAGTGGCAGCGTCGAGAGCAGAAGAGCCGGGCGTGGTGGAGAAGCGGAGGAAGAAGCAAGAGAAACGGGCGTGCACAGTGCAGACGCCTCGGCCCCGTCGCATTATAAAGGGTTGCTTCCGAGTGGCTGACGCGTGGGACCAGGCGATCCTGTCAAATCCCGCAATAGTCGCACGCAACGTACGTGGCGAAAAAGGCGGCCCGGAAATCGAGGCATCACTATTTATCCGCTTCGCCTACTTCGACGCTCCCCATCCCACGCGCTTCCCTGAAATTTTGTATCCCGTGAAATCCGGGATATACTGCAGTCAATCGCGCCAGAGATCCTGCACTCTAATGCGGCACTCGGCAGACGATGCTATAAGTTCAGTCGACAACTCCCTGAATGGATCAAGGCAACCGAATCGACGCTGAAGTACCAACGTGGGTTTTCCATCTTGCAGAAAACGCTCGCGGAAGTGCAAAGCTCAGAACAAGTTCAACTTCAACCTACTTTCCACTCGAACCTTAATCCATTCGGGGGCTACTGATGAGGATACAGACCTGGGGTAAGGTCATAGGCCTGACCTATACGTCCTACCCAAGGTCCCTACCCTAGAAGATAAGAAGTCCAAGAGGCAGCAAGAGACCCCCAGTCAAAGATGTCGAGTGCAATCCACTCGACCAATCATGTCACTCGGGAGTCCTCCTACCTATTGTCACTCTACCACTCAAGGAATCACTCGGCCCACCGAAGATCAGGAGTCACTCGGCATTGTAACGGGCAGGCATTCCTCCGTAGTCTTTAAGGTCATTAATAGCACTTAAGGCTGGCGTTACCTGTAACGCCCCTACTTTATGTACATTCAACCCTCTGTAACGGAGGATGGATGGGGTCCTGGCGCACTCTATATAAGCCACCCCCTCCTCTGGCACAAGGGTTCGACCCCATGTAACATCACACACATATAATCCAGTCGACCGCCTCCGGGCTCTGAGACGTAGGGTTGTTACTTCCTCCGAGAAGGGCCTGAACTCGTAAACTCGTGTGTACACCTTCACCATAGCTAAGATCTTGCCTTTCCATACCTACCCCCCCTTTCTACTGTCAGTCTTAGAACCACGACAGCCACCGCTTCGGATCCTGCTCCTCTGCGGGCTGGCCAAGCCGACCGAGCAAATAAAACACCTTTCAAAAGTATTAATACAACTTTTCGGTGTATTAGAGCACTAGACCTTCTCTCTTTCATGGCCTATTCAATAAAATAGTTCGCACACCTCTTTTCAATTCTCTAGAGATAGTTGTCATTTATCTCTTCTTCTGGGTCCCTCCTATTTGGTTGGAAGTTTCCTGCTCCAGGTGGGAAAGCAAGGGAATCATTAGATTTCGAAATAATTTCCATTTCTTTTCTAAAAAGAAAAAAAATGAGTGACAAAAAGCCAGGGCAGAATAGCCCCTTCAAAGTAGGGGCTGGGGGGCAACAGGAAACAAGCCAGAATGAACATCAACCTGCTAATGATCCTATGGCGAACCAGCTTGCAATTGTTCCAGCAGGATTGAATGCAACGAGCCCTCCACCAAAAATAGAGGCCAAGAGGGCCAATGGAGTTGACGGAAAGAATGAACTACCAATGCAGCAAAACAAAACAAGGCGGGCTCCAGCGAGGAGCGCCGTCGAGCCCAATGAGTATTCTATGTTGGAACTGTCGCGGTGCTGGCAAACCCGCGACAGTTCGAGAGCTTCGCGATATGGCGAGGCAGTTTGCCCCCTGTATTCTATGCATTGCTGAAACTCAAATAGAGGGTGATAGAGTTGAAAAGTTAGTTGAAACTCTAGGGTTTAATAAGAGTTTTGCTATTAGTAGTTCTGTTAGAAGTGGGGGAATTGGTGTCTTTTGGAATGATTCAATAAAGCTTGAGATTATTGGTTATTCCGAGTACCACGTCGATGTTGAGGTTGACTCCTTTAACATTACGAAGGCTCGTATTACTTTCGTCTATGGAGAGGCTCATGTCAGTGAGCGGTATAAAACATGGAACATGCTTAGAGGCATTGCGAGTGCAAGCCAGCTACCTTGGGCTGCCCTAGGCGATTTTAATGAAGTTTTGCATGCGTCGGAGCACTATGGTGTGGGGAATAGAAGTCAAGCCCAAATGGACGCCTTCCAGGATGCTCTAGATACGTGTGGTCCAGCAGATATTGGCTACCAGGGGAATACGTGGACCTTCGAGAAGAAGGTCGCCGGCGGTACCTTTACGTGTGTAAGGCTGGACCGGTGTGTCGCATCACTAGAGTGGTCACTGGCTTTCCCTTCAGCCAAGCTGGAGCACAAGAATCCTGCCTCTTCGGATCATGCAGCCATCCTCCTTACACTAGCTGACGAGCATGTAAAGAAGAAGGGGCCTCGCCCATTCAAATATGAGCTAATGTGGGAGCATCATCCAGAGTTTGCTAATATTGTCTCATCTGACTGGAGCAAATCAGAGGCCACCTCGGTTGCGGATCTGCATGAAAACCTGGAAGGATTATCACGTGGACTACACACTTGGGATCGCACAGAGTTCGGTTCAGTCCTAGGTGAAATTTAAAAACTCAAGGCAGAACTTGATGCAGAATGGGCACAGCCAGGTAGATCGGGCCCTTCCCATGCGGAGAAAAATATATCAGATCGGCTAGTTGAGCTATATCATCGAGAGGAAATGCTATGGAGAAAGAGAGCGAGGCTAGAGTGGCTGGCCCATGGTGATAAAAACACGTACTTCTTCCACCTAAGAGCCAGTCGAAGAAGAAGGAAGAATCAAATTAAAAGCCTGCTACGCCCGGATGGCAGTTTAACTGAGGATGTTAATGAGATGGCTACCCTTACCAGCTCGTTCTATGAAAATCTCTACACCTTCGAGGGATTCCAGAACATGGAGAGGGTCCTTGATACGGTTCCATGCAGGGTAACGCCTGAGATGAATGCACAGTTAACAACTCCATATTCACAAAAGGAAGTCAAGGATGCACTTTTTCAAATGTTTCCTATCAAAGCACCGGGGCCGGACGGGTTTCCCGCCCATTTTTTCCAACGTCATTGGGACATGTGCGGCAATGAGGTAGTGAAGGTGGTGCTACGTATAGTTGAAGGAACGGAGTCAGCAGAATGCATCAATGATACCATCCTAGTATTGATCCCTAAGGTAAAAAATCCAACACAACTGACCCAATTTCGGCCTATATCGCTTTGCAATGTCCTTTACAAAATTGCATCCAAGGTGATCTCAAATCGTCTTAAGCTGGTTTTGCCTAACATCATATCCGCGGAACAGTCCGCCTTTGTTCCTGGAAGATTGATCACTAACAACATAATTGCAGCATATGAGTGTCTTCATTTCATGAAAAGAAACAAAGCAAAGAAACACCAGCACTGTGCTCTGAAATTGGATATGATGAAAGCCTACGATATGGTGGAGTGGCCATACCTACAAGCCATTATGTTGAAATTGGGCTTCACATAGAGATGGGTGGAGATAGTTATGAGTATGGTGACTTCGGTCAAATTATCGGTTATGTTTAATGGCAGCAAATTGCAACTGTTTAATCCTTCAAGAGGGATCTGACAGGGGGATCCCATCTCCCCATACTTGTTCTTGCTAGCAGCAAAGGGCCTTTCGTGCCTTTTAAAATCAAAAGATGAGTCATCTAACCTGCGTGGTCTACAAGTGGCAGCGTCGACTCCACCGGTAAATCACTTGTTATTTGGAGATGACAACCTGCTGTTTTTCAAGGCCAATACTGTGGATGCAGATGAGGTCAAACAATTGTTAGATCATTATTGTCAAGCAACGGGTCAGCGGGTCAACCCTGGTAAATCTTCCATATTTTTCAGTAAGGGTGTTCCCGATAGTGTTCGGGTAGATATCAAACAGTTGCTCCATGTACCTAATGAAACATTGAATGAGAAATACTTGGGCATGCCATCTGACGTGGGACAGTCAAAAAATGGAGCCTTCAAGTTTTTGAAGGATCGATTTGTGGAACAAAATTCAGGGATGGATAGAGAAAACTTTGTCATCCGCCGGAAAGGAAGTCCTAGTCAAATATGTGGCCCAAGTAGTTCATGTCTTCTCTATGTCTTGTTTCAAGCTTCCTAGGGGGTTGTGTGAGCATCTAAATATGCTGATTCAGAAATTCTGGTGGGGATCTAAGGATGGCCGCCAAAAACCGAATTGGGTTTTTGTGGAAGGATATGACACAACCTAAATCTATGGGTCGACTGGGTTTCAAGGATTTTGAATTGTTCAACCTAGCGATGCTTGCAAAGCAGGGATGGCGAATCCTCCAGCAGCCGGAGTCGCTTAGTGCTCGCATCCTTAAAAGTGTGTACTTCCCCACCACATCGATATTGCAATAACCCTCGGGTCTCACCCTAGTCAGATTTGGAGGGCAATCATGGAAGGGGTTGATGTTCTAAAGTAGGGACTCATTAAGAGGATAGGCAATGGAACTACTACAAATGTGTGGCTAGAGAACTGGATACCCAGAAAGGAAATGATGCGACCCTTTGGATGCAAGGTGCAAAACCCCATGAGATTTGCGACAGATTTTATTGATTCTACCTCGGCTAAGTGGGATAGACATCGCGTTGAGCAAACATTCTTACCCATTGATGTTCCTGCAATCATGGCCATCCCTATGTGCACAAGGAATATCGAGGATTATTGGGCGTGGAGCTTCGAGAGAAATGACTCTTTCTTCGTCCGCTCAGCGTATATAATGCTTGTGGCAACCATAAAACGTAGATAAGCCTAGCTAGAAGGAACAACATGTTCGTCTAGTTCGCACGTGGAGGAGAAAAATCGGAAGCAGCTATGGAAGACCCAGGTTCCGGCGAAGGTAAAAATGTTCCTATGGCAACTGTCCAGGCAGTCGTTACCAACGGAGGATGTGCGAGCGCGCCGCCATATGTCGACCATGAGCTCATGTGGACTATGCGGCTCGCTGGATTCCTGGAGGCACTCGCTTCTTGAGTGCTCGATGGCAAGATGCATTTGGGCACTAGACAAAGGAGACCTTGTGAACTCAGATGATCTCCATCACGGAGCCAAGAGCTAAGAATTGGCTATTTACACTAATGGAGACCTTACCTCATGCGGAGTTTGTGAGATTGGCTGTCACGCTCTGGTCTATTTGGCATGCTCGCCGAAAATTCATACATGAAGGAATTACCCAGAGTCCACTTTCCTCACACTTGTTCATTGAGCGATTCATCGCCGAGCTTGATCTTCTACGGGACGGAAAGAAGGAAACGTTGCAGCCAGCCCCCCGAGAGATTAGGCAGGTACATGCAAGACCAAAAGCACCACCGCAGGGGTATGCCAAAATACACACTGATGGTGCGGTCTATCGCAACCGGGGCGGCTCTGCCGCTGCCATATGCCGAGATGATGCGGGCAATTATTTAGGGAGTTCTTCCCTGGTCATTGATGGACAGATTGATCTTCTAGAGACAATTGCGGTCAGAGAAGCGATGGCACTCGTGGAGGATCTTCTTGTGCGTGATCTTATTATTTCCTCATACTGCAAGCAGGCCGTTGATTACATTAGAAATGGAAACTAGAGACACTATGGATCCGTCATCACAAAGATTAAACTTCGATCTATTAGTTTTCAATGTACTTTTATTTTTGAAGGGTGAGCTGTTAACAGTGAGGCCTATAATTTAGCTAAGCACTCTCTTACTCTCTGTCCGGGACGCCACGTTTAGTTGGCCAATCCCCACGATCTGAATTGTACCCCACTTCAAAAGAATGTCGGATGTGCCAATTATCAAAAAAAAAACAAGAGTCGGATGTGGCGATGTGCCAGCTAGGATGGTCTGCCCGAGCATCGTCTCCATCGCCGTCGACGCGTCGGGGGCAGCGATTTGACGTGACAGGGAGGAGGAGTCAGTTCCCGGAGGGAGGACTAGACCTGCTTCCTTCGCGGCTAAGGCAGGCTGTTATAATAATCCCAGCCATTCCCCCCCGCCCGGCCCAGCTCAATCCCAGTCCGCGGATCCAACCGGATCGCCGCCGATGACCATGGGGGCGGAGCGCGAGGCCGGCGAGGAGGAGGAGTCGCGGCGCCCTCTTCTCCCACCCTCTCCGTCGCCAGGTTCTCCCTCTGCCACCGAACCCACCGACCCCCCGCACATCTGATCTCGTCCCTTATTACGGTGTGGATTTCGTTTCAGCGGCGGAGCACCAGCAGCAGTACCAGCACCTGGGGCGGAGCAGCTCGTCGGCGCTGCGCGGGAGCAGGGGAGGGTGGGGCGGCGGGGGCGCGGCGGAGGTCAGCGCGGCTGAGGTCAAGTCCGCCGCCTCCTTCTCCTCCAGCTACTACCCCTCGGCGCCCAATCCTCGCGACGACGCCGTCGTCTACCCTCCGTCGATCCACAGCGCCGTCCTCTCCCCATCCCCGTCAACTGCTGCCACTCCTCAGCATACGCATGGTAATCCTCGGCGGTGCTTCTCCATTTCTATCATTTTTGCCCCATTGTAATTGTGGCTAACAAACAACGGGGTTGCAACAGCGCAAGGTTTGGCGATTGTTCCTCAAGGGCCGTACGGTGGTGATTACCAGCCTTCCCAGGGCGTCACGAGGTGAGTGCTTCTTCTCAAAATTGTCCTAAAGGCTGTGTTGTTGAGTGATGATATAGCGAGCAGTCACTCCCGTAGTCATGAATGTTATTAGCCTGGTTGCTAAGTTAACTTTCACAATTTGTTATGCACTAGGCTTCAGCTAAAATAATGCTGTATGAATTTACTACATCAGTCATGTTGCTCGCTGCGGTCTGATACATCCGTGCATGGTTGCCACGCCCTGGCTAAAAATGGCGGAACAGATAGTATTGACATGATCTAATAGAACAGTAACCCTTTTAGTTTAGCCTCCAAACTCAATATTCATTTGGTCAGTGGTCGGAGCTTAATGATGTAACTAGACTGGTCATATGCTCTATCTTGTATTTTGTATGGATGATCAAGAAGAGGCAATATTTCCCTTCTGTCCTGTTATGTTGTTGCAAATTGTGCTTGTTTTCCTCAAACACATGGCCGATCGTCTATCACCCCAATGAAATTTTTTCATATAAGATCACCCTACTGAATTTTCATGTAAGATCACTTAACTGAATGATTGAATTTTTCCAACAGGGATGTACTGGATGAGGTGGAGATCAGGCATCTGCTAATTGAACATGTTGGACATCGATGTTGTTGGGGAAGCCGGCCTGCTCGCACATGGAAAATTACATCCATCGAGGACTGCAATGTATATGTTGGAACCTTGGAAACCTTTATCGAGGAAAGAGACACCATATTGAAAAAGGAACCCTACAATGGTGGGAAAATAGATGGAAGAGACAAGGGTCCTGTTCTTGGTGTGTGGGAACTAGATTTGAGGTCTGAGTTCCCAATGCTCTTTGTACCGGAGAAAGAAGTAATGGTCAAGATTCCTCATTCAGAAATTACTGAAAAATGCTTAGGTATGACATTCATTTAACTGAACATCATTTAGTCATACATAATTTGCTTTCATAGGTTGTAACTTGTAACCGTAATACAACATTTGTTTTGACTTTTTACTTGGTGAGGATAACATTTTTATGTGCCTATTTTAATTTACATAAGTATAAGTTTAGTATAGAACTTTCCCATAATATCTTTCTTTTGTTCGCGTATCTTGTGTTTCCTTTATGTTGCCTCTGCATTTTACATTGTTCAGAGATCCTTTTATGCATTGCAGTCTAAATGTTCGCATCGGCCAAAAAAATTAAATTGTTTTCCCGGATCCTATATGATGATTTTACCTTTTAATTCCCTGTTACTATGTGTTATGTCAAGTAGAAGTCAGGGGTGTGGCCTTGAGCCCTACCATTGGCCAGATGTGCCTAGGTGGCAGTGGAAATCGTCAATTAGCTAGAGATAGCTTCGATTTCAGTTTCTTCGAGATTAATAGAGATAAGTGTTTAGTGTTGTTTAGTTCCAAATTTATGAGTCCCGACCGCCAGCCAGCTATATATATAAAGTTAGGTACTGTGTGCAAACTATGCAAGTAATGTGAATTGTCTAGCTTCTTCCTGTAGTTCCTTTTCCCCATGTATGGTTAACCTCAACCCAGTCAAGCTGAATGGCAGTCTTGGCTGTCTTCCCAGCTGTAGTTACCCTGTTATGATGATCATCATAACATAAGAGTTGAAAACGTCTACTTGTATGGCTGTCACAAGTATCTATTTTACTATTTTTAGCATGTACTATAAGTGCTAATTCAACTCAAATACAGTTAGGAATCTTAAGCTCACGATGGGAAGTTTCACAATCTGAAAGAAAACCTTTAGAAGAAAGTAACCCATAAATACACTTTTGCTTAGACATGACATAGGAACTGACAACTATCCAACTCATACTTCTAATGGAAACATTCATCTCTTGCACCACTATTGTGACGTATTATCTTTGCTCATCTATTGTGTTGAAAAGAAATGATATGATCCATATAGACTTGTTGAGTGATGTACTATATAAGTCTAAAAAAATATATAAACTGCTTAATCATGTTGCCGCCTATAATCTTTGCCCACTAATCCTTATTGGCTGCAATAACTGTAGAGTCAAGATGTTGTGTTCTCAAATCTAACTAGAAGAAATAAACAGGGGAACTTCCTTCTAATTAAATATTTATAATCTGCTTATTACTGGAACCTTAACTAGTCTTGGCTCATTTTCAAGTTGTTAGGAATTAGGACTTAGGACACCTTTAGCAAGTGTTCTTTTATCTCATTAATCTTCTTTCATGCTAGTATTTATATTTTAGCAAGGTAATATCATAGTTTGTCCATCACTGCCTTTCTGATTTTGAGAATCTCAATTTCTCTGATCTGATGTTTCTGACAGATTGCGAGGGTCGTGGAGAGGCGCCATGTCCTACTTGCAATGCTGGTCAGCAGCATGGGTTTTACAAAGCAAATCAAATGACTCGGTGCAGTATATGTCATGGCAGGGGTTTGCTTGCTCACCAAGATGGATCTGATTCGGTGTTAGTTCCACTGCTTCTTTTTCTTTTTGAGTTCTTCAATACGTAATTCACCTCAACTCAGAATACAAGTGTGCCATAAGAAGCTCGTTTATTGTCATAACATACACAAGTACATAACTAGGCTAACACATATACTCCCTCCGTTCCTAAATACAAGTCTTTGTAGAGATTCTACTATGGACTACATATGGAGCAAAACGAGTGAATCTACACTCTAAATGCATCTATATACATCCGTATGTGGTTCATAGTGAAATTCCTACAAAGACTTATATTTAGGAACGGAGGGAGTACTACTTTTGTTTCTGTTTCAGATATTGATTTGCTTGTATGTTATCCTTTGTCACAGATGTGGGATGTGCAATGGTCAAGGAATGTTGCCCTGCATAGCATGTGCATCCCGGGGCCTAGTGACATGCCAGACATGTAATGGCTGTGGTTCCCTTCTTGCACAAAGCACTGCTCATGTTCGATGGTAATTTAATTCATGTTTTCCCAAAGATGGTCCATCAGTTTTTATTGAGATAGTTAACCAGAGAATAGAGAACTAAAAGATTTGACTGTATATACTTAAACAGATGTGTTACTAGTAAATGCCTACATGGAACCTATCATGTTGCTGCAATACTAACTATCACGGAAAACTGTTATAACAGTTCAGTAGTCTGTTATGGTTTTAAAAGCTTTGCTAAACATTCGAGATTTTAAAATATGTTGTACATAAAATATGTTTGACAGTTTATATGCTTTCTTTAGTCTACAGTAATAATATTTTACCCTTCCCTTTGCTGAATGCACTTGTATCTAGTAAAGCTTCAATAAAACTCCAGGGAGTCATAATTGCAAAACTAAGCGAGTCTTCACTTTTTAGTTTTTTTATTTATGCCACATTTTTTATTTATCTGCAAATCAGTAGAGCAGTATGTACGAGAAAATCATGAGATATACTGAGTAGCCTTGTACTATTGTTTCCCTCGTTAATCTAGAGCTTATGGAGTTATGGTTTGTGATAATATTCACACCATAATTGACAAGCTATGTTGATACTGCTTTGATAACTGAAGAAGAATTAATCTTTAATGCTCGTTTTAGTCGTTTGAACTTTGAAGGGACTACATTGCATAGTTGTTTCAGTGCCCCGTTCTCTCTTGGCCTGACTTGCAATTTCTTTCTGTTTCCAGGAAGACGCTTACAGCAAGGAAAGTTAGTGCAACAACAGGAGCTGCTTCGGTCCCTGACGAAGTTTTCCACAGAGCGCAAGGGGTGCAACTATGCAACATACAGGCTTACCAATGCACTCCTGCTTTCTTTGCCGATTCATACCCACTCAACCAGTTCTCGTCGGAGATTGTTGCTAGCCGGCTGCCAGTTCCACCATCTGCAAGAGTGATTTCGGAGAGGCACATCATCTCAGTTGTGCCCGTAACCCGTGTAACAATGTCTCACCGTAAGCGGTCTTTTAGCTTCTACGTTGTCGGCTACGGCAGGGATGTTTTCATACGGGACTATCCTTCGAAGTTTTGCTGGGGCCTTTGCCGTTGCTTCGAATGGTTGGGGAACTAGTGCATGTGTGTGCCATCTTCTTTTGTGGTGTCCAATGTTCATACTATCAAAACTTGTGTGTAACTGTAGAGAGGCAGTGTGATTTCTGGTGTGTAACAGTAAAGATGTGCTCCGTTGTCTGTAGTGTTACAGCACAAAAGCTTCTGTATGTACATTTTGGGCTTGTGGATCATGTACAGCGCGGCTGTGCCGATTGTTTGGTGTGTAGAAAATAATTCATATTTGGTTATAAAAATAATAATGAGAAAACAGTGGATCATGTACAGCGTGATGTAAGCTTGCACGTTCTTCCAATCTGCTTATGGAATCACTTATGTATGCAATGAAGCACTTATGTATGCAATGCTGATATGTGGCGCCTGCATTCTTCGTACCGAAGGGCATCGAGGTATAGCAGAGAGCGCCAAAGGGAGTGATGAAGGATGTCTTGATCTGGTCTCCTTTCATCTTAATCTGATGGTACACCGACTAAGCATCCTGAAAGTAGATCCTAGTGATTGGAAGGGCGAATGGGTACTCTTTCATCTTGATCTGATGGTACACCGACTAAGCATCCAGAAAGTAGATCCTAGTGATTGGAAGGGCGAATGGGTACTCTGGGTAGGCTTTATTCAGCCTAGTGTAGTCAATGCACATTTTCACTTCATGTTCTGCTTTGAGGATGAGAACCGTGTTAGCCAGTCGTCCGGGTGGTATGTCTCCATATAAACCAACATCTAGGAGTCGTGCCATCTCTTTGCCAATTGCCTTTGTTGGTCCCCTTCGAAGCAACAGAGGTGATGCTTGAAAGGTTCGCAACCAGGGAATGCTTGGTGATGTCTCTTGTGACACATGAGAGGCCTGCCATGCGAACATCTCGATTAGTTCTACCTCCTGCTAAGGGTTGAGCGGGGTGCCGATATCGACAACCTTGGCGGGATCATCTTGGATGATGCATATGTTCTTGGTGTCTTGCGCCACGTAAAACATTGAGGAACTCTGACCTTTCTTGGCTGGCGGTGCTTCCTGGGTGGCTTTTCGGGAGATCTATTGTTTGATGATCTCAAATTCCACCACCACCACCAGTGCGTCGACATGTTGTATGCTCTCTTGGTCACACTGACAAATGTGCAATACGTCTCCTTCCGCCATGATGATCCCTTTGGGGCCCGTCATCTTAAGTTGAAGGTGGGCATAATGGGGCGTTGCCATGAACTTGGCGTAGCAGGATGCCCTAAGACCGCATGAATGGAACTTGGCAAGTCGGTGACCTCGAAACATAAGGGGTTCCAGTCCTATGGTTATCGGGGACACGAGGACCCTAGTATGTTTAAGAGCTGAACGCCGACAAGATACAATATCGTCTTTGTATGTTTATATTAACTATTCTTCCCAGTGTTTTATGAAGTGGACCACACGACATCTACCTATATGGACGAGAAGGGTGTTACTGACTTAGTGATGTGGGAGCGGAGGTACTGCATGACAGAAGTTATCTCCCTCCTCACGGAACTTTGATAAGGAAATAATGAAGACCACCTTTAGCTGCGTCCATAAGGAGACCTTAATCATCGTTGTCATCAACCGCATTGGGGAACGGTGGTAACGTGTGTGATACGGATCTGCTCATGTATGCACGTGTCTGTATTTGGGTTCGCACACTTACAAAATCATATAAAATGGATTAGTTATCTGAACCCAAAATTATGCATTAACATAATTAAGTAGCTAGCGTACGTACTAGTGGTGAATCCAGACTCACTGAGAAAGCCTTATCCCTATTACGGATTTCATCACTTTCATTACTCTTTTGTTCTTCATTACTATTCTTCCATACTTAAATCCTATCCATGACACCCTTGCAATATATTCATTTCGCATCGCTTTTGCTTTGGACCTCAATTAACTCGTAGGTGCATTCCGATAAACCTCTACGAGAGGTGAAGATCATTTCCTATGCTTTCTGTGGGGATGATACTCTTACTTTGAAAAGACTACAATTAAATTATGTACACTTGCAGGACATCAATCACCCGACTCGAAGGCGACCGAAACCTTAGAACATTTTAGGAATTGCGGCACTTCGGGCTTCTCCGCTGGATCTCGTGAGCGATGAGCTTGGCGCTGCACTCTCCTCGTAGTTGTTTGTGTCGCCAAAGAAAAAGTGGCAATCACATATGTCACGTCGGGATCCTGAACCACGTAGGATGTGTACCATGGAATATCTTGCTTGAGGCGGTGACATGAGCATCTGCCATCTCTTGTTCGAAAAGCGGAGTGCTCATGATGTTGGGAGCGTAGCATGCAATTTCAAAAAAAAAATCCTACGCTCACGCAAGATCTATCTAGGAGATGCATATCAACGGGAGGGGGAGAGTGTGTCTATGTTCCCTCGTAGACCGAAAGCGGAAGCATTTGACAACACGGTTGATGTAAGCGAACTTCTTCTAGCTCTGACCAATCGAGTATCAAACATACAACACCTCCAAGTTCTACACACGTTCATCTCGATGATGTTCCTCGCCCTCTTGATCCAGCAAGGTGTCGAGGAAGTAGATGGTGAAGTGATCCGCGCAGGGCTTCGCCTAAGCACCTGATGTCTACTACGCAACCTTCTCCTTGTAGACGTTGTTGGGCCTCCAAGTGCAGAGGTTTGTAGGACAGTAGCAAATTTCCCTCAAGTGGATGACCTAAGGTTTATCAATCCGTGGGAGGCGTAGGATGAAGATGGTCTCTCTCAAGCAACCCTGTAACCAAATAACAAAGAGTTTCTTGTGTCCATAACACACCCAATACAATGGTAAATTGTATATGTGCACTAGTTCGGCGAAGAGATGGTGATACAAGTGCAATATGGATGGTAGATATAGGTTTTTGTAATCTGAAAATATAAAAACAGCAAGGTAGCAAGTGGTAAAAGTGAGTGTAAACGGTATTGCAATGCTAGGAAACAAGGCCTAGGGTTCATACTTTCACTAGTGCAAGTTCTCTCAACAATAATAACGTAAATGGATCATATAACTATCCCTCAACATGCACCAAAGAGTCACTCCAAAGTCACTAATAGCGGAGAACAAATGAAAAGATTATGGTAGGGTACGAAACCACCTCAAAGTTATTCTTTCTGATCGATCTATTCAAGAGTCCGTAGTAAAATAACATGAAGCTATTCTTTCCGTTCGATCTATCATAGAGTTCGTACTAGAATAACACCTTAAAACACAAATCAACCAAAACCCTAATGTCACCTAGATACTCCAATGTCACCTTCTTCTTTCCTTCTCTTCTTCTTCTTTTTCTTCTTCTTTCCTTTCTTCTTCTTCTTCTTCTATCCTTCTTCTTCTTTCCTTTCTTCTACTTCTTCTTCTTTCCTTTCTTCTTCTTTCCTTTCTTCTTCTTCTTCTTTTTTCATCTTTTTTCCACTTCTTTTCTTTTCTTCTTTTCTTCTTCTTCTACTTCTTCTACTTCTTTTCTTCTTCTTCTTTTTCATCTTTTTTCTACTTCTTTTCTTTTCTTCTTTTCTTCTTCTTCTACTTCTACTTCTTTTCTTCTTCTTCTTCTTTTCTTCTACATATTCTTTTTTCTAACACTAACACTAAATTTTCTACTTTTCTAACACTAAATCTAACAC
>NC_041383.1:152264072-152279056 GCF_002162155.2 Triticum dicoccoides | reverse complement strand
GGGCGGCGCAGGGCGGCAGGGGCGGCGCCGGGCGGCGGGGGCGGCGCGGTGGGTGGACGATGTGGGCGTCGGGGAGGAGGGAGGGAGAAGAGAGAGTAACGGGCGGGGGAGGGTGAGGGAATCCTGGATTAGTGGGTATCCGGGCAGCCGGACTATATACATTGTCCGGACTATTGAAGCGTGAAGATACAAGACACAAGACTCCGGCCCATGTCCGGATGGGACTCTCCTTTGCATGGAAGACAAGCTTGGCGATCCGGATATTATATTTCCTTCCTTGTAACCGACTCCATGTAAACCCTAGCTCTCTCCGGTGTCTATATAAACCGGAGAGGATGGTCCTTAGAAGGCCGATCACAATTACAATCATACCATCATAGGCTAGCTCTTAGGGTTTAGCCTCTACGATCTCGTGGTAGATCTACTCTTGTACTACTCATATCTTCAATATTAATCAAGCAGGAAGTAGGGTTTTACCTCCATCGAGAGGGCTCGAACCTGGGTAAACATTGTGTCCCTTGCTTCCTGTTACCATCAGCCTAAGACGCACAGATCGGGACCCCCTACCCGAGATCCGCCGGTTTTGACACTGACATTGGTGCTTTCATTGAGAGTTCCTCTGTGTCGTCGCTTCGAGGCTTGATGGCGTCTTCAATTGCCAACAACACGGTCCACGGCGAGACTTTTCTCCCTGGACAGATCTTTGTGTTTGGCGGCTTCGCACCGCGGGCCATTTCGCTTGGTCAGCTGGAGTAGATCGATAGCTACGCCCCTGGCCACAAGATCAGGTTCGGAAACTTGAACTACACGGCGGACATTCACGGAGACTTGATCTTCGACGGACTCGGGCCTGTGCCAGGAGCGCCGGACAGTCACGACGAGCACGGCCTAGGCCTGCTGTCGGACAATGCTCGGGACATCATCCCTGCAGTAGCCCCGGATCTAAATCCGGAACAGGTTGCGTTGCCCAAGGACGGAGGGGTGGACCCCGCCCCGCAAGCCGCATACTCATCGGCGGTGGAGCCGAACACAGGTCTCACCTCTGTGGAGGCCTGTAACCCCGGGCCCCCGGACTTGTATCCGGATGTTGGTTCCGGTCCGCATACCCTCGAGCCAGCCAAGCCAGGTTGGGCTCCGGTAATGGAGTTTACCGCTGCGGACATCTTTCAGTACTCGCCCTTTGGCGACATGCTGAACTCACTAAAGTCTCTCTCTTTGTCGGGAGGCTCTCGGCCGAACTACGTTCGGCTTGAGTGGGAAGCAGGCGGCGAAGGAATTCGCTGCCCACCCACCACCCACTTCATTGACACGGTCGATGATTTAACCGACGTGCTTAACTTTGACTCCGAAGACATCGACGGCATGGACGACGATGCAGGAGACACACAAGAGCCACCGCCCACAGGGCGGTGGACAACCACCTCTTCATACGATATATATATGGTGGACACTCCGAAAGAAACAAATAGCGATGAGGCAATGGAGGATAACCCCTCCAAGAAGAAAGCAAAGCATGGGCGTCGCCAGCGCGGCTCCAAGCCACGCCAAGGCAATACCGGCACCGGAGACGAAAACAATCCGGACGGTGCCGACGATGAATACAACCCCGATCAGCCCGCCTTCGAGCAGGCCGAGCAGGAAGATGGGCAGGATAGCCCAGACGAACAGGCGACGGACGGGTATCCGGAGGAGGACAACTACATGCCCTCCTCCGAAGATGAGATTAGCCTTGGCGACGACGAGTTCGGCGTGCCCGAGGACCCCACGGAGCAGGAGCGCTTCAAGCGCCGGCTTATTGCCACTGCGAGAAGCCTGAAGAAGAAGCAGCAGCAGCTTCAAGCTGATCAAGACCTGCTCACAGGTAGATGGACAGAAGTCCTGGCAGCCGAGGAATATGGACTCGAGCGCCACACGGCTGACCGGCCGCCTCGAGGTCAGGATAAAACGACATATCAGCCCGAATACCAGCCTGCACCCCCGCGCCAGTTTACTACGGCCCGGGGTAATACTCAAGACCTGCGCGATAAACTGGATAACACCACAGGACAACCAAGATCGATCTACGGATCACGGGGGCGCGCCGCAGCACATGACGATGACCATCATACCGGATACACTAACAGCAAATACGGCCGGGCCGAACATAACCAGTCAGACGCAGCCAGACTGCGTCGCGACATAGCCCGGCACAGAGGCGCCACACACCCCCTCTTCTTCACCGATGAAGTGATGGATCATGAATTCCCAGAAGGGTTCAAACCCGTAAACATTGAATCATACGATGGCAGAACAGACCCCGCGGTATGGATTGAAGATTTCCTTCTTCACATCCACATGGCCCGCGGAGACGATCTACATGCCATCAAGTATCTTCCCCTTAAGCTCAAAGGACCCGCCCGGCACTGGCTAAACAGCATGCCCGCAAATTCCATTGGCAGTTGGGAAAACCTAGAAGACGCATTTCTTGACAACTTCCAAGGCACATATGCGTGACCTCCGGATGCCGATGACTTGAGCCACATTACTCAACAGCTCGGAGAATCAGCCAGGAAATTCTGGACTCGGTTCCTAACTAAAAAGAACCAAATAATTGACTGTCCGGATGCCGAAGCCCTGGCGGCCTTCAAGCATAATATCCGTGACAAGTGGCTCGCCCGACACCTCGGCCAGGAGAAACCCAAGTCCATGGCAGCTCTCGTGACACTAATGACCCGCTTTTGCATGGGCGAGGACAACTGGTTGGCTCGTAGCAGCACTACACCACATTCTGGCACTTCAGATGTCTGTGACAATAATGGCAAGCTACGGCGCAACAGACACAAGCGACAGAACAACGGCGACAACACCAAAGACATGACGGTCAATGCCGGATTCAGCGGATCCAAATCCGGTCAGCGGAAGAAGCCATTCAAAAGAAACAATTAGGGATCGTCCAGTCTAGACCGTATACTAGAGCGCTCATGCCAAATTCATGGCACCCCGGACAAGCCAGCCAACCACACCAATAGAGACTGCTGGGTATTTAAACAGGCCGGCAAAATAAACACCAAAAACAAGGACAAGGGGCTGCACAGCGATGATGACGAGGAGCCCCGGCGTCCGAACACGGGGGGATAGAAGAAATTCCCCCCCCCCCCAGGCGAAAACGGTCAACATGATCTACGCCATTCACATCCCCAAGCAGGCACGGAAGCGTGTACTACGGGACGTCTATGCGATGGAGCCAGTCGTCCCCAAATTCAACCCATGGTCAGCTTGTCCGATCACCTTTGATCGTAGGGATCATCCTACTAGCATCCGTCACGGCGGCTCGGCCGCATTGGTTCTAGACCCAATCATAGACAGATTTTACCTCACAAGAGTCCTTATGGACGGAGGCAGCATCCTGAACCTGCTTTACCAGGACACAGTGCGCAAAATGGGCATCGATCCTTCAAGGATCAAGCCCACCAAAACCACCTTTAAAGGTGTAATTCCTGGAGTAGAGGCCCGTTGTACGGGCTCTATAACATTGGAAGTGGTCTTCGGATCTCCGGATAACTTCTGAAGCAAAGAGTTAATCTTCGATATCGTCCCTTTCCGTAGTGGTTACCACGCACTGCTCGGACGAACCGCATTCGCTAGATTCAATGCGGTACCACACTATGCATACCTCAAGCTCAAGATGCCAGGCCCGCGCGGGGTCATAACAGTCAACGGAAATATGGACCACTCTCTCCGTACAGAAGAGCATACTGCAGCCCTTGCGGCAGAAGTACAATGCGGCCTCCTCCGACAAACCACCAATCCGGCGACGACAACCTCAAGCACCGTCAAGCGAGGTCGGAGCACCCCGCAACAGGATCACCAGGCACGCCAAGAGCACGACTAGCAGTCCGACCTCCGCTCAAATCCCATCAAAGCAGCAGTCATGCCACGCGTACACAATTACGCACTCAAAATACCATGGGCACAGGCGGAGGCGCAGCAGTGGCTCAGTCAACAGTGCAGTATCACCGCCTCATACCTTCGTAACCTTTCCTTTCACCTTTCAGGACATTGCTTTAGTGCAGCCTCTCCAGAAGAGCCGGATTATCGGACTTACATAGGAGAGAAAACAAAGGAGGCAACAAGCTTTGCGCACAGAAGGAAATACCCAGGTGGAATCTATTTACGATCGTTATACCTGCTTTATCTATCTGCACGTAGCCTGCCCCCGGATAGGATATGTCAAATAATCCTAGTTATCTCCGCTTAATGCATTCATTGTAAACATACGCTTAAACGTATTATTCATCAATGGGAGATCATATATAGCGTCAGCTTATTATTCTTATTTGAGCATTTTTTCTTACAAATGTCTATTTGATATTGCATCCATACACCTTGGTACGTTCAGTTTGCCGGGGGTTGCTTATGGCGCCTCATAATACGGCAAGACAAGTCCGAACACTTTCAACAGTGCGGCACCCCGAACTTATAGCATTATATGCATCAGCTCTGAATCATGTCTTGGATCTACAGTTGGGATAGCCCGGCTCCCTTGTTTTGGTGCCTTACGTTCTGTTATATCGGCGAAGGTAGCGCAGGGAGAACTACTACGATTGTGTTCCAGTTCTTCCGGACGAGCACCTCAGTAGAGAAAACCGAAAACTGACCAGCATGATGTGGCGAGAGCTGGTCGCTGTTCGAGAGGTCTTAAAATCCTTAAAGATTTTTCCGCTTTAGGCGATAATTCGGCTTCGTTCGGTTTAGGCGTATATAGCGCCCCAATTCGGCCTTCCGGATTCTAGGGGCTTCGCCGAAATTTAAAATTGTAGACTTCTATGGCTAAGTGAAGGTTATAAAGCCGCATAGTCTGATTGCCTTGTTCGTTGCGCCGGACACCTCCTTAAGGGACCAAACATTTGGATAAAGAGTGTCCGGGTTTTCCACGAACACCCCAATACTAGTTACATGGGGGCGGAAGCCGACGACTGGCCTACTTTCAGAATTTTATAAACAGCCGCACAAAAGGTAATATTTTAAATAACAAAAGCGCTACATAGCGCAAGTAACTTCGTCTTTAAATTCCAAACATGACAGAAGTGAATTCATTCTAAAATTATGTCCTTGGTACATTCATCGGCCACGAGGTGGGCGCCCTTCATAACGCATCATAATACTTCTCCGGATAGCGATGCGCCTTGCCCTCCGGCGGCCCGTCCTTCACCAGCTTCTCCGCATCCAGCTTGCCCCAATGCACCTTCGCACGGGCAAAGGCCCGATGGGCACCCTCAATGCAAACAGATCGCTTGATGACTTCCATTCGCGGACAGGCATCCACCATCCGCTTGATCAGGCCGAAGTAGCTGGTGGGCAGGGGCTCACCAGGCCACACCCGGACTATGAAATCCTTCATAGCCACTTCGGCCGCCCTATGGAGTTCAACCAACTGCTTCAGTTGGTCACGCAGAGGCATTGGATGTTCGGCCCCAGCATACTGGGACCAGAACAGCTTCTCCCGTTGTGCTCCCCTCCTGGGCACGGTAGAACTCCGCGGCATCTGATACGCTGTGTGGCAGATATGCGAATGCCCCTAGAGAGCTCCAGACTTGGGTAAGTAAAAGAAATGCCTCCTCCACATGTTTGCTTTGCATAAAGAATTTCTTACCCGTCGCTATCTTTTTGGCCTCCTGGATTCCTGTTGTGCCTTCTCAGCTTCGGCCTTGGCGTCTTTTATACTTGAAAGGGCCTTCGTAAGCTCGTCCTCTTTCGCCTTAAGCTCATGCTCCACGGCCTCGAACTTCTTGCCGAGATCCTGGAGCTCTTGTTGTACCTCTCCCATTCTAGCATCTTGCTTTTCGCGCTCCTTGCGTTCCAAGGCCGCCTTGTGTTCGGCCTCGGACATCGCTTTCTTAAGAGACGCCACTTCGGTGGTGGCCTCTGTTACCAAATCACGACACTTCATCGTTAGAATAACCAATTTTATCTATCATTCATTATATGAGAGAGGGGAATCATTCACCTTTGCTCTCTTCGAGCTGCCTCCTCGTGAGGTCGAGCTCTCCCTATGCCTGCTCCAAGTCCTGTTTTCGTCCGGCGATCTCGGCCGTACGGACAGCAGTGGCAAGCAGCACAGCCTGTTTGTTCACATTAAAACTCATTGTTATACTCCTGCGGATGATAATTGACCCTCCGTTTGGTCTTTCTTTCCGAACACCAAATAGAGTATCAGGGGCTACTACCTATCGGGTGGTAATTTCACACATTTTAACTACTTACCTCAAAGCCTGTTAGTTGACTGGTGCAAGCTTCGGTTAGTCCGCTCTTGGCGGACAAAACCTTCTGAGCGACCGCACTCATAAGAGTACGGTGCTCTTCATCCATGGAAGCGCCTCGAAGCGCTTCCCGCAGACAATCCGGCGCCTCGGGTGTAGCAGAAGTCCTCGACACAGACGGATCGCCCTCCTTAACGAGGGGCTGTCCGCCTGAGTCCGGAACCACGGGAGGTCCCGGAATAGTGTTCAGTTGAGAGTCCAGCTTACTGCGGCTCTCATCAACACGATCCGTGGGGATCTTGAACCCGCGTGTCCGACATTTGGAATGCCGCCTTGGGGCGCCTCCAGATCCACCCCCCCCCCCGCTCTCGGAGCCTTTGGGACAACACCTCCGTGTCATCCGCAGGCTGACGAGTAGTGGCCGTCGGAAGTGAGTTCATTGCTGAATCACTCAAGGATCCGTCCGAAGATGACACCTCGGGATGGACCTTGGCCGGACTGCATACAAGTTCGGCGTTATAACAAAACTATGAAGAAAAATTATGATGGAGTGCGGATACTTATGACCGCACTAGGGGCTTCTTCCTGGGCAGCCACCCCTCCTCGCTATCGGCGGCAGTGGCGGAGTAGTCTGGAAGGGACACCTTTCCCTTCTTGGACATCCCAGCCTCCCCCTCCGGGGCGGCCTTCCTCTTTTTCTCCCCCCCAGTACGGGGAGGTGGAGTTTCTTCTTGTTTCCTCCCGCCTTCGCGGGAGGAATCTGCCTCGTCGTCATCGGACAACGAGGGTATGACGGCCTTGCGCCAGGGGCCTCCCCTGGCCCCCTGGTCCGCCCTCTCAGGCCCCTCGTCCTTTCCGGATGGGGCGACCTCCTCCTCCTCTTCTTCCTCTTGGGGGGAGGAGTGTGCCTCGTCATTTTCGGACGAGGCTTCTGGCGCAACCTTACGTTGGAGACCCTTTCGGATCCCCGGGGCCTTCTTATCGGCCTTCTTCCCCGGCCCCTTGTAGGGCGCCGGGACCAGCATCTCCGTCAGGAGAGCATTAGCTGGGCTTTCTGGCAGCGGAGCCGGACAGTCAATCTGCTCCGCTGTCTTCACATAATCCTGAACAAATATGCACAATTACTTAAGGCTCCCCCATGAATATATTGGGAAGAACCGAATCCAGTGGCAGCTTGAGAACTCACCTGACTAGGAGGCCGCGCGGCGTGGAGCCCATGGTCCTCGGATATGGGAGGAGGTACTTTGGAGGCCTTGAACAGTGCCTTCCACGCGTTTTTGTGCTTCATGCCGTAGAGCCTCTGAAGCGTCTGGTGTTCGGCTGGGACGAACTCCCACAGATTGAATGCCCGCCTTTGGCACGGCAGAATCCGGCGAACGAGCATGACCTGGATCACGTTGACAAGCTTGATGTTCTTGTCCTTTATGCCCTTGATGCAGTTTTGGAGTCCGGTCAGCTCTCTAGATTCGCCCCATGACAGGCCCTTTTGTTCCCAGGAAGTGAGCCGCATGGGGGTTCCGGATCGGAACTCGGGGGCCGCCTCCCAGTTGGTGTCGCGCGGCTCGGTGATGTAGAACCACCCCGATTGCCACCCCTTCACGGTTTCCGCAAAGGAGCCGTCAAGCCAGGTGACGTTAGGCATCTTGCCCACCATGTCTCATCCACACTCCGCTTGCTGGCCGCTCACGATCTTTGGCTTCACGCAGAAGATTTGTAGCCACAAGCCGAAATGAGGCTTGATGCGGAGGAAGGCCTCGCATACGACGATGAACGCCGAGATGTTGAGGACGAAGTTCGGGGCTAGATCATGGAAATGTAGCCCGTAGTAGAACATGAGCCCGCGGACGAAGGGGTGAAGTGGAAACCCCAGTCCACGGACGAAGTGGGCGAGAAACACGACCCTCTCGTGGGGTCCTGGAGTTGGAATGACCTACCCATTGTCTGGTATCCGGTGCGCTATGTCTGCGGCCAAGTATCCGGCCGCCCGAAGATTCGCGATATTCTTCTCCTTCACGGTGGAAGCCACCCACTTACCTCCTGCTCCGGACATGTTTAACTGTGCGGAGAAGACTTGGACTAGGGCGTTGGAGCTCGAGGGGGCAAGAGTGGGCAAAGGAGGAAGAAGGCGTGGGTAAAAATGGGGAACTCTTATCCCTTTGTAGAGGCGACGGAAGCGGTGCGCCTCCCCACTAGCCCGTTGAGAATCTCTTACTTCCCAAGCGCCACGATTGATGGCACAGTGGGATTACCCATACCCATATTGATGAGAATCCCGTGATAAGGGGACACGATCTCTGCTTTGACAAGACATGTCAAGGAGACCACCTCGCAATATGCGCTGTGGCTGGTCGAAGGAAAACGGTTCGAATACTGACCCGACCGTAATGACATGTTACATTTAAAAAAGTTGTCGGCAGAGTACGTTTGTGAAATATCGTTCTCTCTAAGATGATATATGAAGATCATTTTGCAGATCCGGACACGGTCTATGTGTTCAATAATAACCTTGGAGTATTCGGAAGGAGGAACCCACCTTGCAATGCCGAAGACAAGACTACGCGCCGGACTCATCGTCATTGAAGCCTGGTTCAGGGGCTACTGAGGGAGTCCTAGATTAGGGGGTATCCGGGCAGCCGGACTGTATACATCGTCCGGACTATTGAAGCGTGAAGATACAAGACACAAGACTTCGACCCGTGTCCGGATGGGACTCTCCTTTGCGTGGAAGACAAGCTTGGTGATCCGGATATTATATTTCCTTCCTTGTAACCGACTCCATGTAAACTCTAGCTCTCTCCGGTTTCTATATAAACCGGAAAGGATGGTCCTTAGAAGGCCGATCACAATTACAATCATACCATCATAGGCTAGCTCTTAGGGTTTAGCCTCTATGATCTCGTGGTAGATCTACTCTTGTACTACTCATATCTTCAATATTAATCAAGCAGGAAGTAGGGTTTTACCTCCATCGAGAGGGCCCGAACCTGGGTAAACATTGTGTCTCTTGCTTCCTGTTACCATCAGCCTAAGACGCACAGATCGGAACCCCCTACCCGAGATCCGCCGGTTTTGACACCTACAGAGGGGGCTCGGTCGTTAGTTAGGTTAGTTAGGTTAGCCTTTGTCGTCCGCCCCACCTTTGCCGTCTGCTTTTGTTCATCTTTGCCATCTTTAGTGGGTGCCACCTCCCTCTTTGCCGTCAGCCAGCGGACGGCAAAGATTCTTTGCCGTCAGCCAGCGGACGGCAAAGAAATGGCCGATGGCAAAGACCTTCTTTGCCGTCTGCCATTTGTTTGCCGTCTGCTTCTTGGTAGCTGATGGCAAAGACCTTCTTTGTTGTCCGCTAGCTGACGACAAAGAGATGGCAGACGGCAAATTCCCTGATTCGAGTAGTGTACTAGACTAGCTCGTTGATCAAAGATGGTTAAGTTTCCTAACCATAGACATGTGTTGTCATTTGATAAACGGGATCACATCATTAGGAGAATGATGTGATGGACAAAACCCATTCATTAGCGTAGCATTATGATTGTTCAGTTTTATTGCTATTGCTTTCTTCATTTCAAATACATATTCCTCTGACTATGAGATTATGCAACTCCCAGATACCCGAGGAATGCCTTGTGTGCTATCAAATGTCACAACGTAACTGGGTGATTATAAAGATGCTCTACAGGTATCTTCGAAGGTGTTTGTTTGGTTGGCATAGATCGAGATTAGGATTGTCACTCCGAGTATCGAAGAGGTATCTCTGGGCCCTCTCGATAATACACATCATAAGAAGCCTTGCAAGCAAAGTGAATAATGATTTAGTTGTAGGATGATGTATTACGGAACGGGTAAAGAGACTTGCCGGTAACGAGATTGAACTAGGTATGAAGATACCCACATCGAATCTCGGGCAAGTAACATACTGATGACAAAAGGAATAACGTATGTTGTCATAACGGTTCGACCAATAAAGTTCTTCGTAAAATATGTGGGAGCCAATATGAGCATCCAGGTTCCGCTACTTGTTATTGACCGGAGAGGTGTCTCGCTCATGTCTACAATAGTTCTCGAACCCGTAGGGTCTGCACACTTAACGTTCGATGACGATATTGTATTATATGAGTTATGTGATTTGGTGACCGAATGTTGTTCGGAGTCCTAGATGAGATTACGGACATGACGAAGAGTCTAGAAATGGTCGAGAGGTAAAGATTGATATATAGGACGATGGTATTCGGACACCGGAAGTGTTTCGGGAAGCACCGGGTACTTATCGGGTCACCAGAAGGGGTTCCGGGCACCCCCGGCAAAAGATATGGGCCTTATGGTCCAAGAGGGGAAACACACCAGCCACAAAGGGGGTGGTGCATCCCCCCCATATGGGTTGACCAAATTGGAGAAGGAAAGAGAAATGAGGAAAGGAAAAAGGGAATAGGATTCCCCCTTCCCCCTCTTCCCTTCCTACTCCAAATAGGAATAGGAGAGGGGGTTGGCCGAATTGGGAGAGGACCCCAAGTAGGATTCCTCCTACTTGGGGCGCCCCCTTGGCTGCCTCTCCTCCCCTCCAACCTATATATATGTGGGGAGGGGGCGCCTACATCACACAACAACGACTGTTAGCCGTGTGCGGCGTCCCCTCCATAGTTTACACCCCCAGTCATATTGTCGCGGTGCTGATACGTCTCCAACGTATCTATAATTTTTGATTGTTTCATGCTATTATATTACCTGTTTTGGATGTTTAATGGGATTTACAATACACTTTTATATTATTTTTGGGACTAACCTATTAACCGGAGGCTCAGTCCAAATTGTTGTTTTTTTTGCCTATTTCAATGTTTCGCAGAAAAGGAATATCAGACGGAGTCCAAACGGAATGAAACCTTCGGGAGAGTTATTTTAAAAACAAACGCAATCCAAGAAACTTGGAGTGGATGTCAGGGAAGTAAAGAGGTGGCTACGAGGGTCAAGGGCGCGCCTTACCCCCCTGGGCATGCCCCCCCACCCTCGTGGGCCCCTTGCGGCTCCCCTGACCGACTTCCTTCGCCTATATATACTCATATACCCTGAAAACATCTAGGAGCACCATAGATCGGGAGTTCCGCCGTCGCAAGCCTCTATAGACACCAAAAACCAATCGGGACCCTGTTCCGGCACCCTGTCGGAGGGGGGATCCATCACCGGCGGCCATCTTCATCATCCCGGCGCTCTCCATGACGAGGAGGGAGTAGTTCACCCTCGGGGCTGAGGGTATGTACTAGTAGCTATGTGTTTGATCTCTCTCTCTCTCTCGTGTTCTTGAGGTGGTACGATCTTGATGTATCGCGAGCTTTGCTATTATAGTTGGATCTTATGATGTTTCTCCCCCTCTACTCTCTTGTGATGGATTGAGTTTTCCCTTTGAAGTTATCTTATCGGATTGAGTCTTTAAGGATTTGAGAACACTTGATGTATGTCTTGCATGTGCTTATCTGTGGTGACAATGGGATATCACGTGATCTACTAGATGTATGTTTTGGTGATCAACTTGCGGGTTCAGTGACCTTGTGAACTTATGCATAGGGGTTGGCACACATTTTCGTCTTGACTCTCTGGTAGATACTTTGGGGCACTCTTTGAAGTACTTTGTGTTGGTTTGAATAGATGAATCTAAGATTGTGTGATGCATATCGTATAATCATACCCACGGATACTTGAGGTGACATTGGAGTATCTAGGTGACATTAGGGTTTTGGTTGATTTGTGTCTTAAGGTGTTATTCTAGTACGAACTCTATGATAGATCGAACGGAAAGAATAGCTTCATGTTATTTTACTACGAACTCTTGAATAGATCGATCAGAAAGAATAACTTTGAGGTGGTTTCGTACCCTATCATAATCTCTTCGTTTGTTCTCCGCTATTAGTGACTTTGGAGTGACTCTTTGTTGCATGTTGAGGGATAGTTATATGATCCATTTATGTTATTATTGTTGAGAGAATTTGCACTAGTGAAAGTATGAACCTAGGCCTTGTTTCCTGTCATTGCAATATCGTTTACGCTCACTTTTACCACTTGCTACCTTGTTGTTTTTATATTTTCAGATTACAAAAACCTATATCTACCATCCATATTGCACTTGTATCACCATCTCTTCGCCGAACTAGTGCACCTATACGATTTACCATTGTATTGGGTGTGTTGGGGACACAAGAGACTCTTTGTTATTTGGTTGTATGGTTGCTTGAGAGAGACCATCTTCATCCTACGCCTCCCACAGATTGATAAACCTTAGGTCATCCACTTGAGGGAAATTTGCTACTGTCCTACAAACCTTTGCACTTGGAGGCCCAACAATGTCTACAAGCAGAAGGTTGCGTAGTAGACATCAAGCTCATTTCCGGCGCCGTTGCTGGAGAGGTGAGTGCTTGAAGGTATATCTTTAGATCTTGCAATCAAATCTTTTTTTTGTTTTATCACTAGTATATTTTATAAAAGAAAACTACAACAAAAATGGAATTAAGATTGCCACATATGTTTCATCTTTTTAATGTCTTTCGTGAAAATGATGGCAAGGAAAATTGTGCTCAAGTGCTAGAAGAAGAGTTACATAGAAAGCTTGGCATAAAATATGTGAATGATGAGCATGATTGCAATGTTGTTAGTATGAATAATTTGAATACCCATGATGCTAATGATATGCAAAGCCACAAGCTTGGGGACGCTATGTTTGATGAAGATGATATGTTTAGTCCCCCAAGTTTTGTTGAGCAAATTTATTATGATGAAAGCATGCCTCCTATTTATGATGATTATTGTGAAGACATGTATGCTATAAAGAATAAAAATAACCATGAAACTTGTCATCATGATTTTAGTTTTCAATTGGATTATGCCTCATATGATAATTATTTTGTTGAGTTTGCTCCCACTATTATTCATGAGAAGAAATTTGCTTATGTGGAGAGTAATAAAAATTCTATGCTTGTAGATCATGAAAAGAATGCTTTATGTGATGGTTATATTGTTGAATTCATTCATGATTCTACTGAAAATTATTATGAGGCAGGAACATATGCTTGTAGTAATTGCAATACTATTAAGTGTCCTCTCTATGTGCTTAAATTTTTGAAGTTATGCTTGTTTTGCCTTCCTATGCTAGTTGATTATTGTTCCCATAAGTTGTTTGCTCACAAAATTCCTATGCATAGGAAGTGGGTTAGACTTAAATGTGCTAGTCATATTCTTCATGATGCTCTCTTTATGTTTCAGTTCTTATCTTTTATGTGAGCATCATTGAAATCATTATGCCTAGCTAGGGGCGTTAAACGTTAGCGCTTGTTGGGAGGCAACCCAATGTTATTTTTGTTCCTGTTTAGTAATAAATAATTCATCTAGACTCTGGTTAGATGTGGTTTTGTGTTTTAATTAGTGTTTGTGCCAAGTAGAACCTTTGGGAAGACTTGGGTGAAGTCTATGCGATGTTGCTGTAAAAAACAGAAACTTTTGCACTCACGAGATTAGCTGCCATTTTTTACTGGAGAGTGATTTTAGGTTGATTCTTTTTGAAGATGATTAATAGAAAAATTACTCAGGTCCATCAATTTATTTCAGAAATTTTTGGAGTTACAGAAGTATTCGAATGATACAGATTACTACAGACTGTTCTGTTTTTGACAGATTCTGTTTTCATTGTGTTGTTTGCTTATTTTGATGAATCAATGAGTAGTATCGGAGGGTAAGAACCATAGAAAAGTTGGAATACAGTAGATATTACATCAATATGAATTTAAAATGAGTTCACAATAGTACCTAAGTGGTGATTTATTTTCTTATACTAACGGAGCTTACGAGTTTTGTGTTGTGAAGTTTTCAAGTTTTGGGTGAAGTTTCGATGGACTACAGAATAAGGAGTGGCAAGAGCCTAAGCTTGGGGATGCCCAAGGCACCCCAAGGTAATATTCAAGGACAACCAAGAGCCTAAGCTTGGGGATGCCCCGGAAGGCATCCCCTTTTTCGTCTTAGTTTATCGGTAACTTTACTTGGAGCTATATTTTTTTCACCACATGATATGTGTTTTGCTTGCAGAGTCATTTTCTTTTGTTAGTATTTGCTTGCTGTTATTTAGAATAATATTTTGCATCTATATTTTCAATAAAAATGTCAAGGATAGCCTTTACCATGCTTATTTTGCAAGTATACATGTTGCTGTTTCAAAACAGAAATTTACCGCTGTTGCAACACATGTAGGACTCATGTAGTTATACAAAAGTATACTCATGTTGTTGTTTCATCTTCATGAAACACATGTAGGACTCATGCTCATAGGATGCACACACAAAATGCAACGAAAAAGACAAATCACCAAGTTATAACAGTTTCAGCAGATTAACATCATATAGCACTCTTGCAACAACGATTCAGGCATCAAGATGGACTCAAACAAACATGGCACAATGGAATGAAATGTAGAGCATCTCACAACGAACATTTTGGTATATTAAGCATGCAAAACGAAGCAGTATGCATGGAGTTATGGCAGGTCAAACATAGCATCAGAATGTGCAAATATCAGGGACTTAGGGAAAAAAACGGGGTCAACCTTGTCAGATCTGGATCTGGGGCATGGTTTCCGAGGATCGCCGGAGCTGCACGCCGACGAGCTCGGCGGGACAGCGGGACAACGCGGGAGACGAGGGGAAGAGCGGATCTGGGGCGGCGGCGGCCGGATCCCGGCAAAGGAGGCCGGAGGGAGGGGCGCGGGCGCCGCGGATG
>NC_041383.1:152256914-152263702 GCF_002162155.2 Triticum dicoccoides | reverse complement strand
CGGCGGCCGGCGCGGAGGCGGGGGAGCCTCGGGCGGCGGTGGAGGAAGGTGGCGCCAGCACAGGGGGCGCGGGGGCGGGCGCGGGCCCAGCCGCGCGGGCCGGGAGGCGCAGCCGGGCGGCGGAGGAGGCGGGGCAACGTCGGTCGCCGGCGGAGGCTGCGGAGGGCGGACGACGGCGCACGGCCGGCGCGGGCGCGGGATCCGGCCCGGGGCGGCCCGGGGCGGGCTCCCCGTGGGCCTAACGGGCCTGCGGCGGAGGGAGGCGGCGCCGGGACACGTGGCAAGCTCGGGTTGGACGGGGCGGCGAAGCAGACATGTCCGGCGCGGGCGGTGGACATGTCCGGCGGCGCAAGGAAGATGAAGGCTAGGGTTGGACTGCGAGATTTCGGAGGGGGGGGGACTTATTTATAGATTCTGAGAGATAGGAGGGTCCAAATGAGGCACGGTTTTCGCCCACACGATTGTGATCGAACGACTGAGAGCATGGAAGAGACTTAGATGGGTTTTGGGCCACTTTAGAGGGGTGTTGGGCTACAAGACAAAAGAGGCTTTTGCGGCTATCCGGTTAACCATTGGGGTATCAAACGGACTCCAAATGGCACGAAACTTGACAGGCGGTCTACCGGTGCTATACCAAGGCTGCTTGGAAAACCTCAGGCCATTCCGAGAAAGTTTAACACACGCTCACAACAGGGGACAAAAGGGGAACGCCGGAGGACATAGGAGTGCCAGATTGCAAAACGGACAACGGGGAAATGCTCGAATGCATGAAACGAACACGTATGCAAAATGAGATGGACATGATGACATGGAAAAATGCAACACACAAGCAAATGATAGGGCAATGACGATGAATAACTGGCAGACACCTGGCGCATCGAATCCGGGGCGTTACAACACTCCTCCACTAACAAGAGATCTCGTCCCGAGATCTTAGGACCGAGACAGAAGGGAAAAGGGGTGATGTGAAACAAGAACTCAAGAGAAGAAGCAAAGAATCGAGAGCACTCGAGAAAAAGAGAGGAACGGCGAGAATGACGAGAATCGAAAGCTCACGGAATCCGATAGACTATGAAACCACTCCGGTTAGAGTAAGATAAGAAAAGGAATAAGGGCGAAAGAATTTAGGCAGAACTCTGACTGAACATGGAAAGAATAGAACATGAACTTGAGAGGATGGAATGACACTTGACAAGGTGAACAACGCAATGCCTCCGGAAGAATTGAAAGAATGAGCACCTCGGGAAGCAAGAAGAAGAAGATACTTGAACTCCTCCAACAAGAATCTTGATGAACTCTTGAAGAATGAATTAAATCATGAAACCACCATGAAGAACTCCGGTAATAAAAGGATGATGAGGTAGAATGAAGTAAGAAAGAATAAGATGAGCCTTGCGGTGATTTAGATGGAGGTTCCGACGAAATAGCCGAGGAAAATTGAACTCCGGAAAAGAAAAGACGAAAAGACTTGGAACTAGAATTTATCCAACACGAACAAACTCAAAAGGAAGGGATTACTCACTTGGATGAAATAAGAATAAGATTTATTGTATGCTTATCCTTCATCAAATTAAATTGATGACAAGCAATGGATTTTTGCATAGTACTTATTCTTCTTGAAAAGGATTAAGGGGGATATAGCACAAAACTTGAGAAAGTCTTCATGAACCACCGGTAGGATTAGAAAGAACGAATGGATTTATATGCTAATCAAGGAAAAGAATCTTGAAAAAACCACCGTAAAAATTCGGAAATGACTGATGAAAGAGAAATAATCACCAGAAGAATTAGAAGAACAAATATGTTTGATGGGATTTAGATGCAAAGAACGGGAAGAACTCGAACTGATTAAAAAGCACTTGAATGAAGCACCGGGATAATTAGAGAACGATAGCTGGAATGATGTCCTTCGGTGTAACGAAAAAGAAATCAACTCCTGAAATACTCCGGATGGGTAAGAAAAAAAATCTCTGACAAATGGAATAATCCGAGAGGATAACATGAAGCTAGAACCACGAATCTTCGAGAGAACATACAAGATTTATAGGAAAAACTCTTCTTCAGTCTTCAAATGATGACGGGAAAACACCACCAAAATACTGAGATACTCCGGTAGAATGGAAAGCAAAGAGGTTGAGCCAACAATGAAAAGAATTTGAAAGCGATCTTGGAGAAGGCATGTGACTGATGAAATTCATTCTTACGTCACACTTAAAAGAATTAAGAATAACTCCGGGGGAATTAGAAGAGTCAGGTAAGATCCTGGGAAAAGACCTGTGGGTTAGGGCCCACTAAAATAGAACACCGTTGGAAAGGGATGTTGAACATATAGGTGAAGCACCGGAACAATTGAAATATTTGAATGAGGTGACAACCACGAATTAATTCAAACACAGACGAATCTCCTGAGGTGTCTTGAACACTCCGGAAGGATAAACTAGCGAGAGGCGAACGAGCAGGGAAGACACTTGAGCCGAGGGAAAAGAATATGATCAACCCGAAAAACTTGAATTGAGTCCACCGGAAAAGAGATGAAGAATGTCAAATAAAAGAGAATGCACCGGTTGAAACAATTGATGAAAGACTGAAGCGGCTCCGTATGAATGAAAATTAATGCTCGAAACAGACTCAGGCTCCGGGAAGAAGAGGGTGGGAGGGCGGGAAAACAAAGGCAACTTGGAAGGGAAATCGACGAATATCTCGAAGAGAAAACACCGGTTGAAATCATTGAGGAGAGAGAGCAAAAACTTCACACGAGTAGGACGGATACTCGATTACGGACTCCAGCTTCAAGAAGAAAAGGGTGGGCGGGTGGGAAAAGAAAACAACCAAGGACAGAGAAACAACTTCGTTGAGAGCGAACTGAGGATTGAACTTGGCAAAGGCGAAGAGGCTCGAGTCAACTTGACGAGAAATGCACCGGATGAAAAGAGCTGAGAGTCAACGACCAAAAAACCAACTGCGTGATCCTAAAGATAATTTGAAGGGGAAGAGGAGTAATTCAAAACACCTACGTCAAGATTCCTCACCAGAGCGACGAAGGGGCTGAGGAGTAAAAAGAAGTCCTACTCTCCGATATAACTAGACTCCGAAAACAGTTTTCCTTCTAGACTCGACAATGGCCAAACTACACGATCAATCAAGGGGGTTCCTAGGGTCGGTCGAGGCTCTGATACCAACTTGTCACGCCCAAGATGTGACCCTATCCTAAAGGAACTCGAAGGTCCCACCAAGGATAGAAGCGCATCTTGAAGATGCTTTTGCAAGGTGGATATCATTACATCAACATTACATAATAGATAGGGATACATACATAAGGCATACAATGCCATATGAATACAACAACACAATACATGAACACAACATTTGACTACGGATGAAACATAAACAGAAACTCAAACGACATCCACCCTGCTAGCCTAGGTTGCCGACCTGGAACCTATCCCCTGATTGAAGAAGAAGCAGAAGAAGAACTCAACGCAAGCAAGCATCGCTCTCGCTCATGATCATCGCATAACCTGTACCTGCAACTGTTGTTGTAGTAATCCGTGAGCCACGAGGACTCAGCAATCCCATTACCATGGGTATCAAGACTAGCAAAGCTTAAAGGGAAAGGAAGGGGTAAAGTGGTGAGGTTGCAGCAGCGACTAAGCATATATGGTGGCTAACATATGCAAATAAGAGCGAGAAGAGAGCAAGCAGAACGGTCGTGAAGTTAGCAATGATCAAGAAGTGATCCTGAACTCCTACTTACGTCAAACATAACCCAAAACCGTGTTCACTTCCCGGACTCCGCCGAAAAGAGACCATCACGGCTACACACGCGGTTGATGCGTTTTAATTTGGATCTGTTGTCAAGTTATCTACAACCGGACATTAACAAATTCCCATCTACCCATAACCACGGGCACAACTTTCGGAAGTTTAAACCCTGCAAGGGTGTCCCAACTTAGCCCATGATAAGCTCTCGCGGTCAACGAAGGATATTCCTTCTCCCAGGAAGACCCGATCAGACTCGGAATCCCGGTTACAAGACATTTCGACAATGGTAAAACAAGACCAGAAAAGCCGCCCGGATGTGCCGACAAATCCTGATAGGAGCTGCACATATCTCGTTCTCAGAGCACACCGGATGAGCAAGACGACGGGTTGGCATAGACCCTGGTTGCCCAGGGGGCGCCGGACATCGCTCGATTTGGACCAACACTTAGACAAGCATTGGCCCGGGGGGCTAAAATAAAGATGACCCTCGGGCTCCGGAAACCCAAGGGAAAAAGGGCTAGGTGAGGCAAATGGTAAAACCAAGGTTGGGCCTTACTGGAGGAGTTTTATTCAAAGCGAACTGTCAAGGGGGTCCCATAAATCACCCAACCGCGTAAGAAACGCAAAATCCAGGAACATAACACCGGTATGACGGAAACTAGGGTGGCAAGAGTGGAACAAAACACCAGGCATAAGGCCGAGCCTTCCACCCTTTACCAAGTATATAGATGCATTAATTAAATAAGAGATATTGTGATATCCCAACATAATCCTATCCACCATGGAGCAATCTTCAACTTCACCTGCAACTAACAACGCTATAAGAGGGGCTGAGCAAAGCGGTAACATAGCCAAGCAACGGTTTGCTAGGAAGGGTGAAAAAGGTTAGAGGCTGACATGGCAATTTGGGAAGGCTTGAAGAACAAATGATAGGTAGCGCAGCAAAGCGATAGAACAAAGCAACTAGCATAGCAATGATAGTAGTGAGATCCAGGGTAGTGGTCATCTTGCCTGAAATCTCGCTAGGAAGAAGAACGAGTCCATGAAGAAGACGAACGGATGAAGCCGAACCAAGCGTAGACGAATGAATCCTCACAATCGCAACGAAACGGGAACTATCGAGAAGAAGCACACAACATGGTAAACACACCACACATGAACAAGGCATGATGCACAACCAAGCATGATGCATGACAAGGCTACATGAAGCTACTCATGGCAAGAGATGATGCAAACAAGAGCAACACATCAAAACAAGTTTAAATGAGGCCGGGAACAACATATAACAACTCCGGTAAGTCCTCATATGCAATTTTCGAAATTGTTTCAGATCTGAATAAATCTTATGTTCAAGTTGTTACACAACAAGTTAAGATGCACCAAGATGATCTACATGAGATTCTAGTCAAGTTACATATAAAGTTTGTTTAAAACGGAGCTACGGCCTAGAAGATATGAGCAAAACAAGTTAAACATGGCATTGATGCAAAATGCATTCAAACATCAAGCAAACACCTCAAAACAAGGATGCAACATGATAATATGAAACTATATGCAAAATTAAGCAAGGTTTAATATAGAGCACACTCAAAACGGAGCAACGGTTCAACACATACACTCTATACAAGTTTAAAGGACAAGCTGTCCAAGACAGCAACTAGGCATATTGCAAGTATCAAAACAACTTGCTACAACACCTCAACATAAAAACAAAAGGTATGGACATGATTTACAGGTAAATCATAACAAAACATGAACACTGAGCTATCTCCATAAATCACTAGAACATGCTCCAAAACACATAGCAAGATTGCAAATAATAACAGTTTCAGACTTTGCAGAAATAACATCAGGTTACAATGTTTAAAGCTATCAAACAACATGTTACAGGAACTTATCATGGAAAACAAAGGCATTGCATAATACTAATAAATGCATAGAACAAACGTCCTTTACTGACCATGAGCCAAAAAGGATCAGAAGATATGATGGCACCCATGTAAACATGGCAAATGATATGACAGATTCAAACATGGCAGGAACAACAATAAGTAGGCATGTTGGTGAGCTTGTACCACTCACCACAGATCAATACATGGCATGAAAAGGTAACCAACAGTAAGAAGACATGTTTATGAAGCTAAGCATGGCAAGAGCAAGTTCATAGGGTGCATGTATCACTAGCAAAGCACATGGAAAAACTGAACTTAATGTTAACAGGCTGACAGCAACATTATTTAGCAACTTTGGAGCAAGATTACAACAATCTACAGCAAGCCATAAATGCAACCAGGGGCATTAATGGATAGAGCATGACATGTATAACAAAACATCCTTAGTGACCATCTCCAGATTATGCATAGAATGACTTGTAGCAGAAGGTTTACATAGCATCACGAAATAACAGATTCAGCCTAGCAAAACAGCAACAGCAAGTACTCTACTTAACAAGCTTGATGCACTCACTAAACAACTCATAAAAATACATGGATGACACCCCTGTAAAGATGGCATGATTTAGTACAAAACACATGTAGGATTCATGCTCATAGGATGCACACACAAAATGCAACAAAAAGACAAATCACCAAGTTATAACAGTTTCAGCAGATTAACATCATATAGCACTCTTGCAACAATGATTCATGCATCAAGATGGACTCAAACAAACATGTCACAATGGAATGAAATGTAGAGCATCTCACAACGAGCATTTTGATATATTAAGCATGCAAAACGGAGCAGTATGCATGGAGTTATGGCAGGTCAAACATAGCATCAGAATGTGCAAATATTAGGGTCAGGAAAAAAACAGGGTCAACCTTGTCAGATCTGGATCTGGGGCACGGTTTCCGAGGATCGCCGGAGCTGCACGCCGGCGAGCTCGGTGGGACAGCGGGACGACGCGGGAGATGAGGGGAAGGGCGGATCCGGGGCGAGGCGGCCGGATCCCGGCAGAGGAGGCCAGAGGGAGGGGCGCGGGTGCCGCGGATGGAGCCGGGGCAGCGGTGGTGGCATGCCGCGGC